>NC_088867.1:15654403-15734529 GCF_032884065.1 Artemia franciscana | reverse complement strand
AAAGTGATGGAAGTTCGTTACAACTTATTTGTTATATTTATATAAAAAAAATGAATTCTTTAATTAATTATGGTTTAATCTTCTTCTATAGTTGTCCTTTCATTTCCACTAATTGCAAAAACACAGTCGTTAAGCACACAACTGTAACCATACTCAAAAAGGTCTAGAATTCAGTTTAATATTACAACACATAATATGTTTGCTTTAATAGCAATTTCCACTTTTCTAGAACACTGCTTCTATGAAGTTCCCTTTGGAGGTTTTTGCTGAAAAGTAGCTCTACCGTGTGTCATAATTTCGTCTAATCATAAGGTTTTATCAGAAGAGCTGCAAACTTTCTAAAATCCTGTGAAATATACATGTACTACCGCAGGTGGCGGGAGCATACCACGCTTGGAAGAAGGAGGTTTAGTGTGGCACAAATTTGGCTAGGAGGGGCTTAAGGCATGTCATATGTGGTAGTGCAGGTGGTGGACAGAGATTTGCGCTAGGTGGGAGAAATTGGGCATTCCCTCTTTTTATTACTTAAAATTGACAACTTCTTTATAGGACTATAAATCAAGGGGAGGCATATGAGGGGGGTAATATAATGCTTCCAAAATCTTATTTATTGTGTATGCCTAAGCCAAATATGCCTAGATGATAAGATTATATTTCTTAATAAATAATTAAACATGAAAAAACAGCGGCATTAGATCCACAAAGGGTTGATGATTTGTAAGAGAGAGATAGCACATGCACACCACTTAAATGCTAACTTAGAGAAAAAAAGAATTATTAGGAATATCATATCACCCTGTAAAAATTAATCTCAATACTAGACTGAGTAAAGAGGAAAAAAACTAAGAGGTAAAAAAATTGCAACTTCGAGCTGATTCCGATATTATATTTCATGCAGCATCACTCAATGTTTTAGAATTAAATTTTGCCGTTATGGATAGACTAAAAGGAATTCGAATATGATCTGTGTTAGTAACATGATAAGTAGTGAATTGGATGCAAAAAAAAAAGAAACAGCAATACACTAAGAAGTTTAAGTAGATGACTATGGAGCCGAGGAAAAGTAAAACAGGAATCTGAAAGGAGATATAAAATGTTTCAAGATAAAGTAAAAAAATAGCTCCTGAAGGACTAATTTCCTTGCTTTATTATAGGCTTAGAAAGCTTTTAGAAACAGAAAAGCCTTTAAAAAGTCAACAAATGCTACTAATCCTTCAGTCGGCCATTCATTCGATTATTTAATTAATATTCTTAAGATAAATATCACATTAGCACAAGATCTGTTTGGTCGAAAGCCGTGTTGTTCATCTTTCAAGATATCCCGACTAAGTGTGATTTACGACCGTTTGGAATATGGACTGTTAGGTGATAGCTTATATCGCCAAAGGTTGCAGTCAACGGTTTGACAGTTTAACAATCAGCCCTTTCTTCCAGTCAGTGGGGACAATCTCTGATCCGAAATATGGTTTAAGATTTCGTATAGATATTTCGTTAAAACCCCAGCGCCACATTTAATTATTCAGGCTATAAGCCGCGTTTATTGATAGTTATTTATGCTTGTTTTAGGCTTGAATTACTATTTTGATAAATGTTTGCTTGTCTTATGGTTGATTTAGCTCTTTAATCTTCTTTGAAAAACGTCTTTTTTTAGTTTTTCTTAATTAATTAAAAGCAACGATTTTAGCTCGCTATTTTAGCTTCCGTAAATCCATCCACTTTTTGCATTTCCTCCGTCCGTATAGTTAATTAATTACAGAATTATGTCTAACTTGAAGTTGATATCCTCAAAGAATTCCAAATTTGTAAGTTCTAACTAAAGGGTGCTATGTTTTACAAAGTAAGCTTTATTCGTAGAGTGACACAAATTAAAAATCCGAACTTTATTTGCGGATTGAAACAAGTCGGAAATATTTTTAATTGTTTTTGCTAGTATTAGGCACCTGTTGTTTGTATAAAATTAAATAAGAAAAACAAGTTTTTTAACTGAAAGTAAGGAGCGACATTAAAACTTAAAACGACCAGAAATTACTTCGTATATGAAAGAGGCTGCTTCCTCATCAACGCCTCGCTCTTTACGCTAAAGTTTGACTCTTTCTCTCAATGCTTCTTTTTAAAACAGTAAAAAACTTTAGCGTAAAGAGCGGGGCGTTGATGAGGAAGCAGCCTCTTTCATATACGAAGTAATTTCTGGTCGTTTTAAGTTTTAATGTCGCTCCTTACTTTCAGTTTAAAAACTTGTTTTTTTTTATTTAATCACACGGATTGGACGAACTATCGAAGGAAAAGTACCAAGCCAAATCGACGAGCAATACAAAATGTATTGCTCGTGAATCATGAATGGGTGAATCAGGGAAAAATATAACAATCGTAGAACATTTGGGGGGGAAATACGTTTTAATTTGCGCATGATACCTAAGTTACGTGACAATATTTTCGAAAATGACTTCACAAAATCTTTAAATGATAGGGTTTCATCAACATTGATTCCGAGGTATTTGGTGAATCTTGTTCGTTTAATAATTCCCTGCTCCGAAATTATTTCCGTAAGCCAAGTGTAAAAATTCGGAGATCGAGAGAAAAAAAAAATTGACTTATCTATATTCAGGTCCAGGTGGTTTATTTTAAGCCATGTACATATCCTGCTCATTGCTGCATTTATCGTTGACATGAGCAGTTGTTCTATAGGGGCAACACACACCAAGGTTGTATCATCAGCAAATAAGGGCATAGTAAGCTGGGTCTTACTCGGACCATTGTCAACAAAGTCGTCAATTCTGGGCAGAGCTTTCACAACATGCGGTAGATCATTAATAAAAATTAAAAACAGAGTCGGACCCAGTACGGATCCTTGGGGAACCCCCCAATTAACAAAATTTTTACTAGAGAAAAATCCTTGTAAATTGACATACTGCTGTCTATTTTGAAGATAACTGCAAAGCAAACCCAATGTAGCACCCCTTAATCCATAAAATTCACATTTTTTTAATAATATTCGATGGTCACCAGTGTCAAACGCCTTAATTAAATCCAAAAATACACCAGCTACCCTAAGCTTTTTATCAAGAGCATCATTAATTATAGTAGTAATAAATGAAATCGTCATTTCTGTTGTTCTGCCCTTCCTGAAACCAAACTGATTTGGATGTAGAAGTTTATGACTCTCCAAATGCTCATAAATTCTAATATTAAAACATTTTTCTAAAACTTGTGAAACAACAGGTAATAATGAAATTGGTCTATAATTCCCCAAATCATTCTTATTACGACCCTTAAACACAGGAGTTATTCTTGCAATTTTAAGACAATTGGGGAATTTCCCTTGCTTAAAACAAGCATTAATAAGGGACGTTAATATATGTGAAATGCTTGGAAACACGGCTTTTAAAACAAGAAGGTTAATGGAATCACTCCCAGCCGAAGAACTTTTCATCTCAAAGATAGTCTTACGAACTTCATCATGAGTGACAGGTCTTAGATACATAGATACATCAACAGAAGTACCCATAAAAGTCTCTAGCGGAGGATAATTATCAGAAGCTACTGTAATACGAGAAAATCGAGCCCCAACAGTTGCAAAATATTCCGAAAGGGCATTACAAATTACATCAGGCTCATTCGATTTTAACCCAACACTTGTAGTAACTTCATCAGGCAGAACTGGATTTGTTGAAGATATAACACTTTTAATAATTTTCCAAGTTTTAGCCGGGTTACCACAAGCATCTTTAAATTTATACTCAAAATATTTTTTCTTCGCGTTTCTCAAAAGTTTATTAAGAGCATTTCTATAATTTTCATAAACTCTTGTACAAACTGGATCATTTTCATTCCTTATTTAATCCCTATATAACTGGTCTTTCTTATTTATGCACCGCAGAACGGCTTTTTGGGGATCTTTTTCCTTGACCTTGTCCGATTCATTACACAAGTTTTACTCAAAATAGAGATCAATGTATCATAAAATCTTTGGAAACTTATATTTATATCATCTAGATTTTCAACTTTATTATTCCAATCAACATTAGAAATCTCTTGTTTAAACTTTTCTAAGTTACCCTGGTTGAGCACAGGTAACATACAAGTCTAGGGCCTTGCTGCCTCGGGAAACAAACTTTAAAACTTTCCGAAATCCCAAAATGGTCAGAAACATCAGTAACAATAACCCCTGGATCTGAAAATTTAGAATTAGAAAAAATATTATCAAGTAGATTTGCCGTTAAAGTGGTAACACGCGTACAAATATTAATAGCGGGAAATAAACTATATGACATGCAAAGCTGTAGGAAGTCCATAGGAGTATTCGAATTCATATCGTTAAGGTCAATATTAAAGTCCCTAAGCATGAAGAATGGGTGTGAACCAGTAGGTAGTTTATCCAACTGTTCCTCCAAAATATCCAAAAAGACCGGTATAGACCCAGACGGTGGTCTATATAGTACAACAACATAAACATATTTTGGCTTAAGCCTGAGCTGAAGGATAAGTGGCTCAAATAACATCTCGCGAAACAGCACTAGGTCACTTCTTACCAAAACCTCGCTATCGCTCCGTATATAAGCTCCAATACCTCCATGTTGACGAAATTGATGATTCCTACGATAAAATGTATACCCTGGAATATCCAAGAGAGCAGAGTTATGCTGATTTAGCCATGTTTCTGTGAGACCAATAACCTGAAAAATGGAAAGTTCACATATCTCGCTTATAAAATTAAAAGATGAATTCAAACCCTAGCAGTTAAGATTGAAAACTCTGAGATCTTCAGAATCACCACCATTATTCCCGGACCTCAAACCATCTTTAAGTAAGTACTTTGAATTACAAGAAACATATTGACCAGCAATCCCAATATCATAATTCCAGTGGAGCTGCTCCGTAAACATACTACCAAAATCCACAAATGAAGGTTCCAAATTTTTAAGACGGCTGTTGCCCGGGGTGCCACGATCACCATCAGCCATATTCGTACAGTTTTACAACAAAGTAATATGGCCTCATCTCCACAACAAAACAAAAAAGAAAAGAAAAAGAACTAAACAAGAACAAAATAGAATATAACAAACAACAAAAGAATGACACTTTCCATCTTGGAAAAAAACAAACAAAAAAAGAAACAGGCCGTATTTGATTTGCCCGTAACGAATCCATATACAAGTTACCAAATACAACGGCTACTAATTCCCACACACACCCATAATTATCGCGACAAAATAGCAAGTTTTTTTTTTTTTTTTTTTTTTTTTTTTTTTTTTATTGACCTTTTCAATAACAAATAAACACTCACTAATTCTAACAACAGCAAAAAAAAAATTAAGAATCCAACAAACTCTTAGCATTGTACCAAGGCACTTTAATAACACGGTTGTCCATTTTAACAGAGATGCTGGATGGTAGGGTAAGAGGTACTCAGGATTCCAAACCTTTATCCGCCAAACGCTTAAGTAACCCAATTAATTCTTTACGCAAAACCCACACACGCGGTGAGACATCATCACTAATAAAAACAGACTTATAAACACCGAACTCTTTCCCTTTTAGTTTTTTCGCATTACTTAGAATCAAGAAACGTGCCTGGACACTGTCCACCCTAATTTTAACAAAATTCTTGGAACAGTGAACCACAGTGAATGGTGGCATCTTGTCAGGTGGTAGTGACAAACCAGCTACAATCACATCAGAAACCCGAGATGCAGCCTCATTCAAAGGTACATCATTAAGGCCCCAAAACAGCAAATTATGCAACTTGTCCTGATTTTCGTTAACAAGAGACTGGGACACAACCACATTCATTTCCTCGTTGTATTTCTTAATCAGCTGTGACTGGGCTTTTACAATACTTTGCAGAGCTAGAAATTCCGATTTCACTGTTGCAATTTCATTGTCTGTTGCATTACTTTTATTTTCTAGCACCATAACACGACTTTTAACTGTACCCAAATCGTTCTGAATTTCAAGTACACTCTGCTTTAGGGTTTCCATGTTCACATTTATAGATTGGACCATTTCTAAAATTTTAATGATATTCTCTGCATTCGTTTTCTGGCAGTCCGCATTAACACTCGTATCCGAATGACTAGTAGAATTCATAACAGGATCCGATAACTCAGCTTCTGTCCGGTTGCTTTTGGGTCTGGCTTTCTTTCCCATCCTGATTTAATCAAAATAATATGTCACCTACCTTTGCAAAAAGGTAGTTTTCTACCTTTTCTCTCTGCATTCGTTTTCTGGCAGTCCGCATTAACACTCGTATCCGAATTACTAGTAGAATTCATAACTGGATCCAATAAATCAGCTTCTGTCCGGTTGCGTTTGGGTCTGGCTTTCTTTCCCATCCTGATTTTATCAAAATAATATGTCCCCTACCTTTGCAAAAAGGTAGTTTTCTACCTTTTCTCTCTGCATTCGTTTTCTGGCAGTCCGCATTAACACTCGTATCCGAATTACTAGTAGAATTCATAACTGGATCCGATAACTCAGCTTCTGTCCGGTTGCGTTTGGGTCTGGCTTTCTTTCCCATCCTGATTTTATCAAAGTAATATGTAAGTAAGTAAGTACTTTTATTACCCGAAAATTCACTAGAATTACATCGGAGTACGAATGAAAAAACCTTTGCAAAAACTTATTTTTTACCCACGCTAGTTTACAGCGTGCAATTTGCATAAACCCTTAAAAGGGCACGGCTAACACCCACATCAGGATTCCTCAGGAACTAGCTCGAACGCAGAACTCACTTCTTTGTATCCAAGATTATATTGTAACAATTAATATAAGCAATTATCACGCTATTATTCACATAAGTCTACAACATGGCATAGCAACAGTTGTATCCGGGCAAAAAAAGTCAGACAAGTTTATCCATTGACTGCTGAATGCGAACTGTTTTTCCTACCCATCCTACTTTCATTTTCTTAATAGGGATAAATCTCTAACTTTAGAGAAATAGCTATTGAACAACAATTTTCAATTAATAATGTAAGTTTTAATATTAAAAAAAAAAAGATATAAAAATAAAGGTTATTCTAAATCTCAGAACAGAAAAGCCGTTCAGCTACTGCCCTTATCATAATAATGTTCACATCCTTTGACATTCTTTGGAAGATCACAAAATCCAGTCTCATGATTAAAGACTTTGCCAAGCTCACAACCTCCAAGTCTCGGCAATCCGTTGCTCATGCATTTGTAGAAGTAGCGGCAATCCGAAGGCTTGGCAAGACGCTCATGATCACCAAATTTCAACATTTTTTCTCCAGTTATTTTTGGACAGGTAAAGCCTTAAAAAAAAGTCTACTTTAATTTAAATTTTCTTCAGAAATTAAAACACTGTGGTTAGGATAGTTTAAAGACGATAGGTAAAATGCCCGACTGAGCTGACCTTAAAGAAATGGAATACGCATCATTTTCAAAGCTTTTTTAGATGCTTAGAAATCATCCGCAAAAATTCCCTTTAAGAAGATCGAAAGAGGATAAGGTTAGAATTTGTCATTTTTATCATAAAATTGTCATATATTCCTCCGAATGTTACAAAAAGTTTCTTTAGTTTAAATATGATTTAGAAATTAGAGTAATTTATTTCCTCCTTTATAATTCTTCCGGTGGGTCTCTTTATTTGTAACTTAGGCCTTTCGAAGGCGTTCAAAAGTGTGGTATCCACTGTCAGCTTTTTGTTTCTATTTAAATTCCTGGGGTCAACGCCGTATCCAGCGAGTGGGGTAGAAAGTTTTAACAAATAGGAAACATGTCAAAATAAACTTTTAAAGGAATTCAATGCAAATGATTGTCATAGTTTATTTTTAAAATGTCATTGTTACTGTTGTCATAAAATTGTCATATCTCTCCGAGTGTCCGAAATAGTTTCTTTAGTTTAAATATGCTCTAAAAATTAGAGTAATTTAGATACCACAGTTTTAAAAACTAGGAAACGTGTCAAAATAAACTTTTAAAAGAATTCAATGCAACGGTTTTGTCATAGTTTATTTTACCAATATCATTGTCACTGTTGTTTTCACCATTGACATTAAAATGATAGCATTGCTTAAGAAACCTGAAAACTGTTATACATTACCAATAATCTTCCCAAATCGACTTGAATTGTTTATTCACATCCAATCCACAGTATAAGTATATACCAGTAGCGAAATCTTTTTCCAAATATGACACATATTTCATAGCGCGTAATTAGACTATGAGTATATGCGTCAGAGCCATAGTCTCAGTTGCTGCTTGGTTTACCATCAGAAATATTTGTCATTGAGCGTACACGAAGGCGAGGTCATGAATCTTGGGTGGTTTTAGATCTAAGTTGAAAATATTCAAAGGGGAGTATAGGACTTTTCGCCACTGTATATTACCTTTACTGTGATCACATCTCAATCCTGGATAAAAAAAAACTGGTAAGAAGAACGGGTAACTAATTAGTAAATAATCAATTGAAGATTTCCTTACATTTTTTGTTTTCAAAAACGATGGAAAAAAGAGTTACGAATATAAAAGCCGGAGAAATTCTTAAATTTCTTAAAGGTGGCTCTACTAGAAAATCCTTTTTGTTTTTACTTTTTGGAAGTGTTACCTGTTTGTGAAAAATATAAAACAATTGATAATTAGAAATCGGTTGCTAGTACAAGGAAGGTTTTTTTTATAGACAAATACTTAAATACCAAACATCCCACTCTTAACAATTTGTATAATTAACTAGTAAATGGCATATTAACTCTTATGTAACTAAAACTGTGTGTGTGATGAAAGAATTTGTATGATTACAAAACAAATACAAAATTCGAAAAAAAGGAAAAAGGAAGAAAATTAATGAAAAAAGAACAAAAAAAATCTTTGGAACCAAATAATATAAAAGAAAATCGATTGAACAAACGATAGAGGATGATGTGAGACCGGGCTGCAGATCCAACTTTATAAAAACGTGACATAATCCTTCTTTAAATTACTATAATTGAGTTAAGTTTCACAGGGTTTACCAGTTGAAGTTTATGGCGTCTAAGCATTAAAAGTATTACCATTTTCCAATATTTTTATTTCACTGAAGTTATAAATGACAACAGATAGGGGCCCTGAAAGATAGGCCCATTCATTTTTTCGAAATTAGGCTATTACTGTTGTTTGTGTAAAATGAGGTAGAAACATTTCCAACGCACCATTTCTAACATAACGGCAAATTATGTCGGAAAGTATTAGAAATTATAGAAAGAACGGTAATATATTTACTTTTGAAAACTAACCATTACAAGACTAGGAGGGCCAAAATCGTATTCCGGAGTCAATAATTTAAGGAAAATTAAAAGCAATTGTATCGGCACAGTGGTCGTAGAAAATTGGAAGGATGTTTTGTTTCTTCTTTTAAATGTTTGTTAATTTTATAGCGTTGGGAAAAAAAAATATCGAAAAATTATACCAAGAAACTGTTCCGGTAAACATCCAGGACGCAAAGCAATATCAGGAAATTCGCAAACACCCTGTTTGACATCATAAACAAGACCGGGGGCACATTCGATAAGAATTTCTTGGCCGTCTCTGCACCAAAAATGCTGATCACACCTGCTATTCACTGGAAATAGTCCATTGAGCCTTGAACAATTGCCAAAACCTAAAAGAAGTGGAGATATAGAATCATACATGAGATTTGGGTGTGCTAACCTCCCGTCACTGAAGATGATGAACTAGATTAATCAAAACTCCAAAATGTTTTTTCCTAGTAATGTATTTTTGATGCACCTTCAGCGTCTCCCTGACTTGATTCCATGTGCACAGACTCCAGCGGATCCATGGGGGACCGGGGGACGCAGGATTTTTCTGCGCCATCTTTCCTTTTTTTTATTCACTCTTTTAGAATAAATTTGGTCAATTTGGTACCTTTATCACACTGAACCCCCCCCCCCCCCAAAGATTTTGCTCATTGGCACCCTTGTTACATTGCCCCCATCAAAATATTGCTCTACATCCGCCCATGTACACAGGAGATTAAGGACATTCAAAATTTCCGTAGGTGATTAACGAAAATTCTGTTGCAATTTATGGATCTGTTCCAATTTTTTACAGAAAATTTCGGTCACCATAGTAACTACCATCACCACTTAACTAACAAGTATGGTAATTTGTAATTTCAAACAGTTCGTGTTAACGAACAATAAGTAAGGAGCGACCCTGCTCAATAGTAACCAAAACTCAGAAAAATCAAATTTCGAAACCGATAGATACATCAAAAGAATCGGCTTGTTAAACTGATTTCAAATATTTAAGTTTCATTAAGTTTCGTCGTAACCATTAAAGGCTGCCGGCCTGAAAAAATTTGCCTGGGTTTCAAAAAAAGGGGAAAACACCCCCAAAAAGTCACAGAATCTTCAGATTTATCGTATCCAGTTTTTTCCAGGGATAATCGAATCGAATCATTGGTCGTAGGATGTTGTAAGAACAAAAAGACTGAAGGACAACTAGGTCGCATCCTCCACCCTTTTTTCCCAAAATCGTCCGATCAAAATTTGAGATAGAGATTTCCTTCATCAAACAGTTCGTGGTAACGAACTGTAGTAAGGAGCGATCCGACTCAATAGGAACCAAAACTCTAAAAAATTGAACTTTGATATCAATAGCTACATCAAAAGAATCGCATTTTAATGCTGATTTTAAATATATAAGTTTCATCAAGTTTAGTCTTAGCCATCAAAAGTTACGAGCCTGAGAAAATTTGCCTTATTTAGGAAAATAGGGGGAAACACCCCCTAAAAGTCGTAGGATCTTAACGAAAATGACATCATCAGATTCAGCGTATCAGAGAACCCTACTGTAAAAGTTTCAAGCTTCTATCTACAAAAATGTGGAATTTTGTATTTTTTGCCAGAAGACAAATCACGGGTGCGTGTTTATTTGTTTGTTTTTTTTTTGTTTGTTTTTTTTTTTCCCAGGGGTCATCGTATCGACCAAGTGGTCCTAGAATGTCGCAAGAGGGCTCATTCTAACGGAAATAAAAAGTTCTTGTGCCCTTTTTAAGTGACCAAAAAAATTGGAGGGCATCTAGGCCCCCTCCCACGCTCATTTTTTCCCAAAGTCAACGGATCAAAATTTTGAGATAGCCATTTTGTTTAGCATAGTCGAAAATCATAATAACTATGATTTTGGGGATGACTTACTCCCCCACAGTCCCTGGGGGAGGGGTTGCAAGTTACAAACTTCAACCAGTGTTTACATATAATAATGGTTATTGGGAAGTGTACAGACGTTTTCAGGGTTTTTTTTTTGGTTTTGGGGGTAGGGTTGAGGGAGGGGGCTATGTGGGAGGATCTTTCCTTGGAGAAATATGCCATGGGGGAAAAAATTCAATGAAAAGGGCGCAGGACGAATGTGGTCACGTTAGAAAAAAACGTCAAATTAAGAGCTTAACATACAATGCTGGGTGTTCGGAGCCTCTCTATTATGGAGTATAATTTGAAAATAACACAACTATACGAGCGATAAAACATATATACCACAACCATAACTCAACTAACGAAAGAACTGCTAAGAGATAACACAACTATAAAGCGAAAACAGGTGAAAACTAACGGGAAAATAAACGAACTAAGAGGTGGAAGGGGCCCAGAGAAAAAATATAGTCCTTTTTCAATTTTGAGCCTAACTTCCGCAAAGGAGTAATAATGTCAGAAGCCCCGAAATACCGAATTATTTTCTTTTCAAACAGTTCGTGGTAAGGAACTGTAGTAAGGGGCGACCCGGCTCAATAGTAAACGAAATTCTAAAAAACGGAATTTTGATGCTAAAAGATACATCAAAAGAATTGAATTTTTACGCTGATTCTAAATATATAAGTTTCAATTAATTTAGTCTTTGTCATCAAAAGTTACGAGCCTGAGAAAATTTGTCCTATTTTGGAAAAAAGGGGGAAACATCCCCTAAAAGTCATACAATCTTAACGAAAATCACACTATCGCATTCGGTATATCAGAGAACTCTATAGCAAAAATTTCAAGCTCCTATCTAAAAAATGTGGAATTTTGTATTTCTTGCCAGAAGACAAATCACGGGTGCGTGTTTATTTGTTTGTTTGTTTTTGTTTTTTCCCCAGGGGTCATCTTATCGACCAAGTGGTCCTAGAATGTCGCGAGAGGGCTCATTCTAACGAAAATGAAAAGTTCTAGTGTCCTTTTTAAGTGACCAAAAAAATCGGAGGGCAAATAGGCCCCCTCCCATGCTCATTTTTTCCAAAAGTCAACAGATTAAAATTTTAAGATAGCCATTTTGTTCAGCATAGTCGAAAACCATTATAACTATGTTTGGGAATGACTTACTCCCCCACAATCCCTGAGGGAGGGGCTGCAAGTTACAAACTTTGACCAATGTTTACATATAGTATTGGTTATTGGGAAGTGTACAGACGTTTTCATGGGGATTTTTTGGTTTGGGGGGTGGGGTTGATGGGAGAGGGCTTTGTGGGAGGATCTTTCCTTTGAGGAATATGTCATGGGGGAAGAAAAATTCAATGAAAAGGGCGCAGGATTTTCTAGCATTACTATAAAAAAACAATGAAAAAATAAACATGAAAACGTTTTTTCAAATGAAAGTAAGGAATAGCATTGAAATTTAAAACGAACAGAGATTATTACGCATATGAGGGGTTCTAAAAATACTTTAGCATAAAGAGCGAGGTATTTAGGAGGAGATAAATACCTCGCTCTTTATGCAAAAATATTTTTAGTGATTTCAACTATTTATTCTACGGCCTTTTTGATTCAGGGGTCATTCTTAAAGAACTGGGACAAAACTTACGATTTAGTGTAAAGAGCGAGGTATTAACGAGGGTACAAACCCCCTCGTACACATAATAAAAATATAAAAATATAAAAGTTTGTTACGTAAGTTAATTCTTAAGTTACGTATATTTTTTACTAATAAAAACGTTCGTTGAATATTAAAAGTTCTAGTAGCCTTTTTAAGTAACCGAAAAATTGGAGGGCAAATAGGCCTCCTTCCCCACCCCTTATTTCTCAAAATCGTCTGATCAAAACTAAGAGAAAGCCATTTAGCAAAAAAAAAAAATTAATATACTAATTTCATTTCAATAATTTATGTGCGGAGAGCCAAAATCAAACATACATTAATTCAAAAACGTTCAGAAATTAAATAAAAAAAAACTAGTTTTTTTTAACTGAAAGTAAGGAGCGACATTAAAACTTAAAACGAACAGAAATTACTCCGTATATGAAATGGGTTGTCCCCTCCGCAGTCCCACGCTCTTTACGCTAAAGTTTTTAATTTTTTTAAATAGTAGAATTGTGGCAAAGAGTCAAACTTTAGCGTAAAGAGCGTGGGACTGCGGAGGGGACAGCCCATTTCATATACGGAGTAATTTCTGTTCGTTTTAAGTTTTAATGTCGCTCCTTACTTTCAGTTAAAAAAAACTAGTTTTTTTTTATTTAATCACGGTTGAAAGCCCCTACAATTAAGCATTGAGATATAGCATGACCCCCCCCCCACAGCCCCAAGGGGAAGGTCTTTAAGTTATAAATTTGTCCATTATTTAAGCATAATAATTATTATTGGGAAATATGTATATATTTTTGGGCGGGGGGAGGGCGAATTTTCTGCTGGGGGGTTTTCCACGGAAGAATTTTCCATGGGGAGGGAAGTTTCTAGGGGATGAACTTGTCAGGGGAAATTATGCACTTTGGGATTTTGCCAGAATTCTTATAAGAGATTCTTTTTATATGTCTTCCTTTCTCTTTTCCGTCTCAGTGTTAGGCGTGGAGTTGTTAAGGGTAATTGTCCAGGATAAATTTTCACTGGGATTGAATTGTGTAGGGGATATTTTCTGTGGGGAGGGGTATTTTTCCATGGGGGTGCAACAAGATTTTCTAGCATTATTTCAAAACGATCAGAAATTAAATAAAAAGAAAACAAATTTTTCGAGCGAAAATAAAGAGCAACATTAGAACTTGAAAGGAACAGAAATTATTATGTATATGAAGGGGATTCCCCCTCCTCAAACCTCGCTCTTTACGCTAAAATCATTTACTTACCATGCTAAGCAGCCATGGTAAGCCGCATAATTGTGTTATTTATGGTACGCATGTACCATAGAAAATAAAAAGAAGGTTGAAGTTCAGTATTTCCAAATTTCAAATGTAGTGATGATTATACTCAGTCTTGGTATAGTTTATGGTAGAAATACCAGTAGCATTAAATCCCAGAACGGATGTCTGGCAAGCACAACTGAACTATGAGCACAAATGAACATAAAATGAACGAAATATACAATTAAGCCTAAGATCTTCATTCCTTTATTATGATTTATTTCAACTAACATTGTTTTTCTTTCAAAGTACTACTATTAGTACTAACCACTAACCGCAGCAACAAGCCGCCAGAGACCACCACAGCTACGAACGCTCTACCTCCATCCTGATCTATTCAAAGCCTACCTATTTAACTCCTATCAGGAAGTTGAAATTTCCCTTAAATTTTTCCCGACAACCTCCTATCACCACAACCGAGGACAACCTCTTTTTCGTTTCACCCTAAACGGTAGGCCGGAAAAGACAATCTCTGGCAATCTTTCATCTCCAGAACGTGTCTAGCCATCTCAAAGTTTCTCTCATTATAGCCCTAGAATTATTTTCTATCATTTTTTTCAGTATTGTCTATTTACTATTGATCTCAACAGTGCTACTATGAGTGGCAAAATTATATAGAAAATATTTCTGTAGCGTTAAATTCGTCGGTGTATTGTCATAGTTGGACGGTTAAATTTATCCTCCTAGTCAGCGGGAGGATTTTCGCTCAACTCAAAGCAATGACAGGTTCTCTATGAAATGTTTCAATTATTTCTTAATTACTCGAAAAATGTTAGTTAGATATGCCGATTACACAAGACAGCTAGTTGAATTAGAAAACAAATCGTTTTCGCATGAATCCAAAGAGTTGAACAAAAAAACGACCAAAACTATTCAAACTAAGGAGGAGGTGTGCTACTTGCTAAAAATCATCTGTTAAGCTGTTCTGAGGGAGGGGGGATTAGAAGGACCAACGTGTGATTAAACATAAGTTACCCTACTGATACCCTCTTTGGAAAGCAACTCAGGCAATGCTTTCTACCTATTATATCAGAGGCTTAAACAGGGCTGCATCCAGGATGTTTTCCGGGGGGTGGTTTAACAAAAGAATTTTTCGTAGGGTTTACACACAAAAAAAACTAAAAAAAACGCACATAAAAATTGTTGTGTCCATTTTTGTTACGTTTTTAAGAATCAGGCAAAAATTTCATAGGAGGGGGAATTTAAGAAATTTTCAAACAATTTTGGTTAATATCTGACGAGCCTATTCTGGTCCGTTCACAAATGATGATATTAGAGCCCCCCACCCTCCATCGATTAGTTGGATTACACCTGCAATTAGTTACACTTTATTCCAGAACACAATCTTTATATGCATATTTTATTTTAGAAAGGTTGATAAGAAGTAAAACTGTCCTTAAAAAAAAATTTGAAATTAACGATGTTTTCTACGGATCTTCGGAGGATAAATGTACTTAGCTACCTGATTTTGAGATGCAGACTGCTCTATATCTGTTACTATCAATAGGTAGTTTAATTTCAGTTCATATGGGCTCAGAGGAGGTAATAGTTACGCTATCATCTTTAATTACACATTGATTGTTTTTGTTGATTCTTTTTCTCAAGTTTTCAATAAACAAAAATTTCTAGATTCAGCACATATAAGAGGCGGTATCCTATGTCTCATTCAGGTTAGCTTTTCTTTGTTTCACGTGGCAACACTACTCCTTATTTCATAGGGGAAAAACTTGCTTTTAAATGTCTAATTGCTACAAATACGAATTTTTAAAATTACCAAGGATAAATGATTATTTTCTTGAGATATTACAATTATTTTACAAACATAGGGAATGCTAAAAGCTCTTTTTGACCGATTAATCTTTTTTAGAACAGCCTTAGGAGTAATCAATTAAAAAATTGAATTTTCGGATCTAGTGACTTCCTAGTAATTAAAAAGATAGTAATTGAAAATATAAAAGATAATAAAGTAATAAAAAAGATAATAATTGAAAATAAAAAAGATAATAAAGTAATAAAAAAGATAATAATTGAAAATGAAAAAGATAATAATAGAAAATAAAAAAGATAATAACTGAAAATAAAAAAGATAATAAATGAAAATAATAAAAGAATAATAACTGATCTGGCTTGGGCCTGCTCTAGAAAAATATAATTTTGATTTTCCTCTGTTATTCCGGCTCTGTTCATTTCATTTTCAGTTCATAAAATTGATGTAAAGGTTTCCAATCGACTGCTTAATAATACAAATTTATAATTTTACCTTTTGGTGGCTGGAGATTGGGCCTGCTGGTACAATCAACGTGGAATGGCAGATCACATTTTTGCAGCTCTTCGACAAAGACCATACCATCTTCACAAAGCATTTCAGTTGATTTCAAATCTTCACATTTGTAAAAACGGTCACATTGTGTAGAATCAGCTACAAAATAGGGAAATTTGCTTTTTTCGCATACCACGCCTCCTGACTTCGCTGGCACTGCAACAACTGCGAATACCATGATACTGAAAGCAAATAAACCCAACATAATGCTGTATGTCCCGTTACTGTGATAATTTGGTCGAATCCATGTCTTTATATAATATCAAGCTAACTTAATATATTGAGGGAAATCCTAGAATGAAACAAAAAGTGAATATTATCATTCCGTGAAATCTCTTAGCTAAGTTCATTTTACATTTATGCGTAGATTCCGATTCATGCAAATAAGATGTCATGATACCCAAAAAGAGTTATTTTATGCTAAATAATCAGTTTGCTATCAAAATTTATCTCAAGACAAAAGCCAAAAACTTCAGTTAGAGATATGAGCATGGAAGTAGTTTTGTTAGGGATTATAATGCGTTATTAGGGCACCCTTTTTGGTTTTTATTGTGAGAAAATTAGTTTAAGGAGCCAATAATCTTATTTGTCAAAAATACTTGTGGCTAATTATCCATTCTTTGAAAAATATTCATCCCCATTGGTGCAACCTAGGAAAAATCGAACCCTAGCCCATAGTAACCAAACATTTAAAAACGCATTTTTTTACAACTTTTTCTTCAATTACAATTTGAAGCTGATTTAGGAATGGTAACTATTATTTCGATTAATCTTGTAAAAGTTTATTGCGACAATAAATTTGTGGAAATTTTGGAAAATTGCCTGAAACCCTGCAAAATACTACCGGATCGAAATGAGGACTGCAGCATCGGTATCAACATGGCGGAAAACCCATTTATGAGGGCTCTAGTCCCCTAACTTGAGCAATAAGCAATTCAATTTTTTACATGGAATGAAGTCACGTGTCTTTTTTTGGCTACCATGATAATCAAAGAGTTGGTGATAGAGATCAACTAAGCAAGGAGCTATTATGTTAAGTAAAATAGAAAACTACAAGATGATGTGGAAAACCTAAAGACAAAATAGTATGTATATAGAGGGATTTCCTTCCTCCTCCTTCTGGTATACAACTGGGAACATAATTTGTGCCACACAGGTCTACCACGCTCGGCGCACTGCCCAAAACGCTCGGCAAACCCTCCCTGCCCAAAAAATGCGGGCTACAGTTCCGCCACGCTTGGTACGTGCCACCTGGTTTTCATGATTTCTGATAGTGGGCAAACCCTTAGTTTGCACAAAATATCTGAGACATCCGTAAAAAGGAGTGCGATTTATTAAAAAAAAAAATAACAGGATGAAATTCCACATATTTGAGACCCCAAGAGCGTAAATTCGAAGCTCCATTCTACAATACAAACACATAAATCCACGTTTTTCCCTAAAAAATCAAAAAAATCAAGCCGTTTATGCTAATGCACGAGGGCACGCAAAAAGCGGCCCTCGTCAATAGTATGCATGGAGCAGTTTAATTGAAAATTATTCTAAGGTAATATTTTAAGGTAATTCTTATTTGGGCGAAAAGAGAAAAAACTGAAGCTAAAAAAAAAACCGAAGCCCAAGTACAATATATACAGGTGCAAAAAAATCGCATTTAATGCTGGCTCCAAATATGTAAAACAGATAAAAATTTTAATTTACCTATGCTATCTTTATAAGTCAGAAATGATTGTGCATGTATGTATTTATTTATATATTCATTTTTTCGCGAAATAGACTCGTATTTTTTCTGGAAAATTGGCATCCTGGGATATTCTGGCCTAAAAACCGATCTAGATAGGTCAGAAGTGTGAAAATTCGTTAAGAGCCTAAATTTTAGAAAATAATTACGTGAGTGATTAAATTTTTATAGACATCAGTATTGCATTGACGTTGTCACACTTTTGTGGAAAAATTGAAGATTTTCTTGCATGGAGAAATTTATATTAAATTGCTCAAAAAGGACAAAACTGGTAATTGCAAAAATATTTGCATATATTTTGACAATGGAATACGACAAAACAAAAATTATGAAGCTTAGTAGAGATAATTGTTAGAAATCGGACTTGGAGTAATAATTAAATATCTTTTATGAGAAGACATTAAATGGTGAAAACAGCAAAAAACCGTTAATTGCAAAAATAATTCGATGTATTTTAACAAAGGATCACAACGGTTCAAAAACTTTAAAACAGGAAACCAAAAGTTTGAAGCTTAGTAGAAATCGTTGTTAGAAAAATATTATTACCGAATTTATTTTCTTGTAAGTATATTCAATGTCTTTTTAAGAAATGAAAAAAACGTTGAAAACATTTTTAAGTTCAGTTTAGAATTGCTAGAGTTATTGTGTTAACTGCAAAAATATTTAAGTTGCCTGAGCAATAACTTTAACGTTTTAATTCAAAATAGAAAAATACCTGAAAATTTTAAAAGTAATCTTTTTTTAGATAAAATCCACTCGCCATGTGATTAAACTTACAGGTTTAAACGTAACCAGTTATATAATGTAAGTAGGAAGGCCCAAAACCATTATTACAAGCGATGATTTGATATTTTGACAAGGGATTACAAGATTTTAAAACATTAAAAAAGAAAACCAAAAGTTTCGAGCTTATTACATATCGTTGTTAGAATTCGGACTAGCTTCTTATATTTTTGAAAAGAATACATTGTGAAAAAAACATTGAATTGCATAAACATCAAAAAATTGTAATTGCAAACATGTTTGTGTATTTTAACAAGGGATTACAACAATCCAAAAACCTTAAAAAAGAAAACTTTTTGAACGTTGCCAGTTTCATAATGTAAGTAGGAAGGCCCAAAAAAATAAAAAAATTGCCATTATTACAAATGATGATTCTCTATTTTGACAATGGATTAGAACAGTTCAAAGGCTTTAAAAAAGAAAACCAAAAGATTGAAGCTTAGTACATATCGTTGTTAAATATCAGACTAGCTTCAACAATCAAATATGTTTGAACAGTCTGTAGTATGAATAGACAATAAATTGCCAAAAGAACAAAAACTGGTAATTACAAAAATGTTTGTCTATTTTTTTAAAAAGGGATTACAACAATTCAAAAACCTTAAAAAAGAAAACCAAAAGTTTGAAGCTTAGTATAAACCGTTGTTAGAAATTGGACATGCTTTAATAATCAAATGTCTTTGAAAAGATTCAGTATGAAAAGATATTAATTTGCGCAGAGCCAAAAAATGGTAGTTGCAAAAATATTTGTAGGCTATATATTTTAACAAGGGATTACAACAATTCAAAAACCTTAAAAAAGAAAACTAAAAGTTTGAACCTTAATAGATATCGTTGTTTAGAAATCAGACTTACTTTAATAATCAAATATGTTTGAAAAGACCAAAGTATGAAAAGACAGCAAATTGTCAGCGGTTAGAAGGCAAGCGACAATGAAAATCTATATATAGAAGCATACCGCTTGCCAAGTGCCGGGTCCCAGCAGCTAGTAATTGCAAAAATATTATTCATATTTCATAAAGGGATTACAAAAATTCGAAAACCTTAAAAAACCAAAAGTTTGAAGCATAGTAGATATCATTGTTAGAAATCGGACTTGCTTTAAAAATCAAATATCTTTAAAAAAAAACTACAATATGAACAGACATCAAATTGTTTCAAATTTTCTGCGGTTAGAAGACAAGTGACGATGAGAATCCATGTATAGACGCCTGACACATGCTAAATACCGGGGCCTGGTGGCGAAGCCGCCCGGATCCGGTACTTACATATACTAGATACTAGCCAAAAAAAAAAAAAAAAAAAAAAAATTAGGGAGAAGTAAGAAGCAACCCCGAAAAAAATTAGGACCTAGATAAAAATTGTACTGTGTATTCCAACATCTACTAGAACTCGAAGAAGATGTCTCAAGCTGATATCTACAAAAGTAAAGAATCTAACTTTTTTTTCCTAAAACAAAGAAAAGCGCAAGGTTAACTATTTTGCAATTGTGGCGACATTTGCCACCTAGCAACAAACAAACACGAAGCAAAGTAACCAAATTTTTAAAGCGTGTTTAAAAAAAAATTGTTTAGTCGGAAAAAATTGCTGTTGGACGCTAATCCAGGGATGGTAGCCATTGTTTTGATTAATATTATTAGTAAAAGATCTTTGCTAAAAGAAATATATGTGAATTTTGCGAAATAGCCTTAAGCCCAAGGGTGCATCCAAAATTTGTATCAGGGAATTTTGAAATAAAAAATCTTAAGAAAATACATCAAAAATCTGTTCATATTCACTTTTGTTACGTTTTTGCGAGCTGGACTTTTGCGGAGGGGCTCAACACCCCACCCCTTCTCTCTCCTTGATACGGCCTTGTTTTAAACCCTTTGAAAATGGTGTGAAATATAAGTTAAAATTACATATTTGGAATAACCATGATGAAACACCCTGTTCAGGCGAGTTATAACTTCATTGTTTGGGAAAAGGAGTGTCACAGCAAGGTGGGGTTTTCTGCCATTTCGTGGTGCAAAACATAAATTTGTCCCCTAGGACACAGACACACGGAGAGACGGACAAAAAACACAAAGAAACACACAAAGAGAAAAAAGACACCCGATAAAAAACACTTCGGAGAGATATTGTATTTTTTCAGAGCGAAAAAAGACATTTAGACGCACGGACACTCTTTTTGCTTGTCTGTCCGTCTACCTATGTGTATCTTTTCTGTCTCTCTGCGTGTCTTTTTGTTTGTCTGTCTGTGTGTCTATATGTCTTCTTGCCCGTCTGTCTGTGTGTCTGTATGTTTCTTTTTGTATAGCTACCCGTGTGTCTATGTGTCTTTTTCTGTCTGTTTGTCTGTGTTTCTTTGCGTCGTTTTGTCCGTCAGTTCGCGTGTCTATGTCTTTTTTCCATCTGAAGATATGTCTACGTTTCTTTTCTCTGCCTGTCTGTTTGTATTTTTATATGCCTCTTAGTATGTCTTTGTGTCTTTTTTCTCTGTTTCTGTGTTTATTTGGGTGTCTGTCTGTTTGTCTTTTTTTCCCTGTGTCTGTGTGTCTATGTGTTGTTTTTCTGTCTGTGTTTCTATGTGTCTTTTTGTGTGTCTGTCTCTCTGTCTATGTACCAGTGTATGTTTTTTCTGTCTATTTGTGTGTCTTTTTGTATCTTTATCTTATAACGAAAAAAATAATAAAAAATGTTTTTTTTTAATGCCAAACAAGAAAACTGAAAAAACACACAAAGCAAATATTTCAACAGGACAACCACCTCTCTTTTTCAGAATGAACAGATTGTATATATAAAAAATATGTACACGAAAAATGCGGAAGAAAAAAAATCAACAAAACGAACGCAGAAAACCAATGTGAAAAAAGAATAAAAAAAAAACCAAAACGTTAAGTTGATTAAAATGCAATAAAAGTAAAAAACCTCTCGGAATTAAAACCAAATGCATAACAACCACAAAGCGAGTCATCCGCCAATACTCACGATTTGCACAAAATCCAAAAAATAACACTGTCATAGTCGAATATTAACGCTCAGCATCAGTTGGCTAGCGTCCAGAATCAACATATTGATTGCCTAGAATGGGTTTCTAAGAACCTAGTAATATCAATGACTTGTTATCTCGCGTGAAAACTCGTCAATCTTTTATATTCTATTCTTTTATATTCTTATTATATTCTGTAATACAAACGAATTGCGTTAATTAGAATTTTCTGTGTCTATTTGGGAGTTTTTTCTAACTTTGTTTTCTATGTTATCTACCTAAATTTGTTACCTTTTCCACTTTTCTTAAATAAAAGTGGAAAAGTTAAAGAGTGGGAGTTCTGGTCCCTTCTATCAGTCTAACTTGTTCAGGCCTTTTAAGTTAGCATTTGGTCAAAATGATATGTCCCATGCAGAGCCATATCTAGTTTTTTTTCGGGGGTATTTTACACAAGGATTTTTCTTGGAGAGGGGGGGGGGGTTTGCACGCACCAAAAAAACTTAAAAAATCGGAAAAATGTGTTTATATCCATTTAGCTACGCTTTTACAAGACAGGCAAACATTTCACGGGGATGAGGTCAAACACCCTACCTTCCCCCTGGATATGGCCTTGACCACAAGGTTAATTGGAACTAGAAAAAAATATTTTCGTCAGCACCAAATATATTATTAACCTATTTGCAAGATGGAGAAAAAACTAAGAACTGGGACCTAACCCTGCCAATCAAGAGCTAATTTGAATTCGAATTTTTTTTAAAATACCGATAAACTTTAGCGTCAAGTACGGGGGCTTAAACTTAATTTCAACTTGAAGAAACTCTAAAAATACAATTATTGAAAGCAACTAGAGAAAAGATGTTTGGTCCATTCTTGTGTTCGTAAATCAAAGTTCCTTTTTTTCATCGAAAATTAATTTCAATCTTTGCTCCATTGCAATCATTTTAACACAGTCTAGCCAGTGAAAGATGATATTTCCAAACCGATAGAAGACAGAAGAACAGCGATTGGTATTAAAAATGCTTTACTTTTTTGGTTTGAGCAGAGAAAAGAAAATATCCAAAATACAATTATTCCTATCAAGCCAATCATAAAACTTAATTTTGGTTCATTTTTGTAAGGAGAGTGGGGAGCCGTGCCAACACTGGAAATTTATCATCCTTAGGTTTACGTAGCATAACCGGGTTAATACAATAAGTTTCAAGCAGTATAGAAAAAACTCTTTGGGCTTTTTTCATGCGCTGTTTAGGGACAAAAATATGCTGTTTTTTGTGTGTTGGGGCCTCTTAGCCAAAAACCAATCAGATGGATCGTCATACCCATTTTTGGTCATTTTCTTGGGCGAAGAGATCGACTCTTACTGGTTTTTTTTTCTATGCACCAAGTGCTCTTGCACCAGAAACTTTGTGGATTTAAGTTCAAGCCGCACAAAACCCCCAGTTCCTGACCCCTCTGGCGCGTTCTTTTGGCCAACAAGTTTTTTTTAGTTTTTATGGTTTAATTAATTCAGGCTCCTTGGTCTAAAACACAAGTCTCAAACCAATATTATCCTAAAATATTGTTTGTAAATTTTTGCCTCCTAACACCATCCCTCTCTGAAATACAATTTGAGGTCCCCTTTGCCCAGTAAACAAACTCGAAAGTTTCTACCTGATTGAAAAATTTGTTTTTTGCCCATCTTCGAGGGAAAATGAGTTGTCTCTTTCGGACAACAGGGGAACTACTCAATCGAACTTATTACTAGATTATTCATATATTACATCTGATTCAGATGATCTGAATTAGTCGGTAATTCTTGCAATCAGGATCAGACGATTTCTTAGTTTTTTATTTGCAAGAGATTTTAAGCAGCCCAAAATTGTTAAAAATTGCTAAAAGCAAGTTACATTTTTCTACTTAGAACTTAATAAAACTGGGACTTTTAATGTGCGTTTCTATAGCTGAGAAGCCAAATGGTTAAGTTTTCAGGTGAAATCATTTTCTTGTTCCATAGATTAAATTGACAGCAGTGTTCAATGTTTCCCATGGGTATTTGGTATTTCCCAGTTATCCTTTTCTTTTTTAATTCGGATTTCAATGTTCTGTGCTGGACAATTATTAGACTTTGTATTGAATTGAGATTCGCTTTGAAACTTTTTGGAAACTCTTTTGACTCTGTTGAACAACAGGAGGGTATAAATCAAGTCCAACAATTTAGCTTAAGTTTACTACCGTAAATTTTGGACCATTTCCTTATTCCTTCAAACCTTATTTTATTTCTTCTTGGGGTGGAAGTCATTTGACAATCAATACGAAAGATACAGGATAATAAATATCTATGAGTAAAAGAAGATTGGAATGGAAAACAAAATTAAAATTAAAAAATTGAATACAAAAGAAAAAGTCGATTTGCCCTGAGTAAAGTATGGAAAATTAATTTAAGACCGTTTATTTTAGGTTCATCGTAATTTCATTTGATATATTTTACAATGTTACCAAACAGTTCTTGGTAACGAACTGTAAATAATGCGCGATCCGGCTCAATAGAATTGAAACTCTAAACAAGAGCTAAGAGCTCATATGGCACTTGTGACGAGGCAAGAAGAGCTAAGAGCCAAGAGATCATATGGTATGAGCTCTAACAAAATTCTATGAGTCAATAGGTTGATTTAAAATGGAAATAAGAGGCTTAACGCCGGTCAGGATTTAAAATAAGAGCTCTGAGACATGAATTCCTTCTAAATATCAAATTTCATTAAGATCCGATCACCTATTCGTAAGATAAAAATACCCCCATTTTCCTGTTTTCCAAGAATTCCGGTTTCCCCCTCCAGCTGCCCCAATGTCACAGGATCTGGTCGGAACTTAAACTTAGAGCTTTCAAGCACAAGATCCTTCTAAATATCAAATTAAGATCTGGTCACCCTTTCGTAAGTTACAAATACCTCAATTTTCAAAAATACCCCCCCCCCCAACTCCACCAAAGAGAGCAGATCCGGTCCGGTTATGTCAGTCACGTATCTTACACAGGTTTTTATTCTTCCCATCCAGTTTCATCCTGATCTCACCGCTTTAAGTATTTTCTAAGATTTCCGGTCCCCAACTGTCCCCCCTCAATTACGCTGGATTCGGTTGAGATTTAAAATGAGAGATCTGAGTTACGAGGTCCTTCTAAATATGAAGTTTCATAAAGATCCGATCACTCCTTCGTAAGTTAAAAATACGTCATTTTTTCTAATTTCCAGAATTTACCCCCCCCCCCCCAATAGAGCGGATCCGTTTCAATTATGTAAATCACGTATCTGAGACTTCTGCTTATTTTCCCCACCAAGTTTCATCCCGATCCCTCCAATCTAAGCGTTTTCCATGATTTTAGGTTCCCCACCCCAAACTTCCCCAATGTCACCAAATCCGGTCGGGATTTAAAATAAGAGCTTTGAGAAACGATATCCTTCTAAATATCAAATTTCATTGAGATCCAATCGCCCTTTCGTAAGTTAAAAAACCTCATTTTTTCTAATTTTCAGAAATGACCCCCCCCCCCCTCCAACTACCCCAAAGAGAGCGGATCCGTTCCGGTTGTCAATCATGTATCTAGGACTTGTGCTTATTTTCCCACCAAGCTTCATCCCGATCACTCCACTCTAAGTGTTTACCAAGATTTAGGTTTCCCCCTCCCAACCCCCCCCAATGTCACCAGATCCGGTCGGGATTTAAAGTAAGAGCTCTGAGAAACGATATCCTTCTAAATATCAAATTTAATTGAGATCCGATCACCCATTCGTAATTTAAAAATACCGCATTTTTTCTAATTTTTCAGAATTAACCCCCCCCCCCCTAACTACCCCAAAGAGAACGGATTCATTCCAGTTATGTCAATCATGTATCTAGGACTTGTTCTTATTTTTCCCACTAAGTTTCATCCCGATCCCTCCACTCTAAGTGTTTTCCAAGATTTTAGGTTTCCCCCTCCCAACTCCCCCCCAATATCACTAGATCCGGTCGGGATTTAAAATAACAGCTCTGAGACACGATATCCTTCCAAACATCAAATTTCATTAAGATATGATCAACCGTTCGTAAGTTAAAAATACTTCAATTGTTCTATTTTTTCCGAATTAACGGGCCCCCCACTACTCCCCAGATGGTCAAATCGGGAACAAGGCTATTTCTAATTTAATCTGGTCCGGTCCTGATACGCCTGCCAAATTTTATCGTCCTAGCTTACCTGGAGGTGCCTAAAGTAGCAAAACCGGGACCGACAGACCGACAGAATTTGCGATTGCTATATGTCACTTGGTTAATACCAATATATATATATATATATATATATATATATATATATATATATATATATATATATATATATATATATATATATATATATATATATCTATATATATATAAAAATAAGTTGTCTGTCTGTGTGTCTGTCTGTCAGGTGACGTCATGTTTCTGTGTCGACTGACGTCATGAAGTTAGTTGTCGTCATTTTTGCTATGACGGTGACGTCATTAACGGTATTTAAAGACATTTGTTCACGGAAAAATGTTTAATTGTAAAATGACTGAAGAACCTACAATGGCAACAGCCGAGGAAACTGCTCAAAGAGTTTATGCCAAAAAACTTGCTGCTGATAGAGAAAGTAAGAAAAGAAAGCGTTCCGAGGAATCACAAGAACAGCAAGAAAACAGGCTTGCAGCTGATAGAGAAAGTAAGAAAAGAAAGCGTGCCGGGGAATCACAAGAACAGAAAGAAAACAGGCTTGCGGCGAAAGAACGCAAAACCGCGCAGTTAGATGAAAATCCACCTGGACAACGAGAATCAAAACATATCAAAACTGAAAATGATAGCGATGATGATTGGGTTTGGGATTTTGACTTGGATAAGGTCATCAATGCCTACCAGATTTAAGTTAAACAAACAAAGGTTCGTCGATATGTACTTCATAGTGACGCTGAAAAATAAAGAAGAAAAAGAAAACTGAAAAAAGAAAAAAGGTAAAAAACTAAAAAAAAAACTAAAAAGAAAAAACACTCAAAGAGAAATTACAGACTGGGACACAAATGACGACCGAGACAGAGGGAATATAAGTGACGACCGGGAACCTCAAAGAGAAATTACAGACTGGGACACCCGGACACAAATCACGACCGGGACACAGGGAATATAAATGACGACCGGGACACAACTACAACGGGGACGCCGGGGGCACAGGCGGGATATATAAATGACGACCGGGACACAGGGATTGTTCGAATAGAAATTACAGACCGGGACACCGGGACACAGGGACACATCATTAGAATAATGAGGTATAGATCTGAATACGGATTGTTTTTCCCATGGACAATTATATGTTGCATGTTCAAGAGTCAGTAAACCTGACAATCTATTTATATGCACAGACAATGGGACAGCGAAGAATGTTGTATATTCGCATGTTTTACGTAGTTAAAAACATATATTTATATCTATCTCTATTCGCAGGTGGGACACAGGGACACAACTACAATGGCGCGTAACTAATATGGCGCGTAACGACTTACGCGCGCGGGGGGACTTGGGGGGGCGCGAAGTGCCCCACCAACTAGGTGTTGGGGTGGCGCGAAGCGCCACCCCAACAGCTAGTATGTATGTATATATATATATATATATATATATATATATATATATATATATATATATATATATATATATCAAAAGAATCAGATTTCGTGTTGATAACTTTCATTAAGTTTAGTTTTACCCATCAACGTTTACGAAGCTGAGAAAATTTTCTTGGTTTTCGAAAAAAAGGAAAACACCCTCTAAAGGTCATAGAATCACACATGAGATTCAGCGTATCAGAAAACCCTACAATAGAGGTTTAAAGCTTCTAAATGCAAGAATGTGGAATTTTGAGTTTTTATCAGAAGAAATATCACGGTTTATTTTTTCACAGGAGTGATCGTATCGACCCAGTGGTGGCTATAATATCCTGAAAAAGCCTGATTCGAAGTTCAAGAACCCTTTCTAAGTGACCCAAAAGATTGGAGTACAACTGCGTCCCTCCACAATCCCTTTTTTCGCAAAATTCGTCCGATTAAAATTTTTGAGATAGCCATTTTGCTCATTATAGTTGAAAAGCCCAATAAACTATGCCTTTGGATATAACATGACCCCCCATAGCTCCAGGGGAAAGGTCTTTGTACAGAAATTGCCCATTGTTTACGCATAGTATTTGTTATTGGGAAGCATGCATACATTTTAGGGTGAGAAGACGAATTTTCTGCTCGGGGGTTTTTCATGAGGGGACTTTCAATGGAGAGAGAAGTTTCCGAGGGGTGAACTTGTCATAGGAAATTATACACTGAGGAAATTTGCCAGAATTCCTACATAAATTATTTTTCAATTTCTTGCTTTCTCTTTACCGTCTCAATTTTACGCGTAGAGTTGTGAAGGGTAACTGTCCTATGTAAATTTCCACCGGGATTGAATTGTCTAGAGGAGATATCCACTATGAGGGTATTTCTCCGTGGAGGTAAGGCCAAATTTCCTGGGATTATTTAAAAAACAATCAGAATGAAATAAAAAAAACAAGCTTTTTCCACTGAAAGTAAGGAGCAACATTAAAACTTAAAATAAACAGAAATTATTATATATGAAGGGGACTGCCTCCTCCTCAACACCTCACCCAATTCTTTAAGAACAACTTCTGAAACACTATGTTCGTTT
The DNA here is from genome assembly GCF_032884065.1 of Artemia franciscana. NCBI lineage: Eukaryota > Metazoa > Arthropoda > Branchiopoda > Anostraca > Artemiidae > Artemia > Artemia franciscana. The sequence continues at coordinate 15,705,952 of NC_088867.1, read as the reverse complement.
AATTAGAACAATAAGAAGCCTTTTTGAAAGTACAAAAAAAAACTTTAATGTAAAGAGCAAGGTGTTGAGAAGGAGACACCCCCCCCCCTCATATAGTAATAATTTCCGTTCGTTTTAAGTTTGAATGTTGTTCCTTTCTTTCAGTTAAAAAACTTGTTTGTTTTGTTTTTATTTAATTTTTCAGAATAGGTCCCTGGCCTTTGCTTTACCGCTAAAGAGGTTAATTTGTCAGGCTAAGGTTTATCTAACTAATTTAACAGGGTAAATACAGGGAAAAGCAATCAACTGCGAACTTTAAAAACGGAAACAAAAATCATATAAAATCATAAAAATCACATAAAACCATTTATACCTCGGGAATAAGCCTATTAGAAGTAATACTCTAAGGTCACGAGTAAGAAGCCATTGTCTGTCATTTGTCATTGTCTGTCATTACCTGTGCCAAGTTAGGGTATCTTGTTGATTGCTTTGAACTGAAACTCATCGCCATTAAAATGTCTTGTAATATAACTGGCCAAACAATCAATTTCATCCAAGAACGACATCGTTCAAAGCTTCGACTGAGAACAATAGCAAACTACTAAAAAAGGGCTTCTGTTTCATCTTAAGCTTGGAAAGAGCACTGCGATAATTTAGCAGTGACTATTTGGAATGTGTCTTTATCAAAATTTTACGATTATAATAAAAACTAATTTAAAAGACAACCCCGAGAAATAGAAATGCTTTGTGAAAAGAGCTGCCAAATATCCCCCTAGAATAATGAATGAAACAAAGAGAGCAATATCCCTGGTGGGAAGTGGAAATGCAAAAAGTGAAATAATTTCATCATTTTTGTGCTATTCAGTCAAAAACATGTATAGCTCTAGGCGTACAGAAGGCCCTAGAGGAGTTCAGTATGTTGCATTTACGTCAGGATGGTTTCAGAGCGAAATGTTTAAAGCGTGTTTAATGTCACAGATATTCCTGCGCCTCAAGTAAAGAGCAGGGGAGAGAGTTTTGCTGGGTAACAATTTGTCTTCCCAGTTTTTTGCCAGTTTTGAAAGTCTGCAGAGGAAACAGCATTTAATTTGTATTCCTTCCATCAAATACAACAGATATACTGCAACGACTTGACATTGCTTTTCTTGCTTTAATTAGAACAGTTTGGTGGAAAATGCTTGATGACTTCAAAATCGGTAATCCAAAAGAAACTGCGTTAAAAAAAAGATAAATTACCCCAGCTCCAGTCCGAAGCTACTCCCGAAAATCTAGAATCAGAAAATCTAAATCTAGAAAAGTAAATCTAAAGAATGGTTTTTCCAAGTACTTATCGAGCTCCAGAGTCATCCAAGAATATAAGCTTCCATTGCAACTAACTCCACAACAGGTTGTGGATGACATGAGTAGTTTTATTGTCCTGTAAGCCCAAAGATCAGAAAAGTGAAGAATATCGCGCGCAAGCGTCTTAGCATCGCAACAGATATAAGCATCGAGGATACAGAAGACTCGAGTTCGGAGTCCGACATGACTGACGTATCAGGATGCGAGAGGGAGTCTGAAATGGATGTTAATGCGTCGGTGAGCACTGGCCCTCTTATTCAGTAAGTAGGGCAGCAGCCAGAATGTGTTCAAATTACCCACAAGCCTGCGTAGATGGACATTGGTCGCAAAGTTTTTCATGGTTGGTATTTGTAAGTATTTTCTGGAGTTGGAGGCAAATGTTCCTTCTTTTGACGGCTTATTGAACGTGATATACCTGCATAAAAACAAGGATGGATCCTTCATTTCTCCAGAGTGGAAAACTCAGCATCCATCGGTTCCGACAAAGTAGAGGGAGATCTTCCAGCCCTATGGCTCACTCACGGGATATTTTTATTTGATTATGACTTGGGTCATCTGACACTTCACTAATTTAACTTTTGTTTTTCTTTTTAGCTTAGAGGTAATGTTGCTTTTTCTCTAATAACTATTTTTTTTTCCTAACGAGGTTTGATGGCATAGGGATTCAAGCTCCTCCAACTAGTGTTCAAAATTACCAGTCAAAATTTTTAGTGTTCGAAATTGAACTCACTCAGAGGTAACTTTAAAGGCCAGTTTAAGATATCCAACACTTTCACAACATGAAAACCAGCAGTTTGAGACGGTTACCATTCGATGCAAAATGACGTATTCCACAAATGCCGAAAACAGTTTTGAGCAAATACAAGTTTAAAGAGATATATAACAAAATAATCTTGATTTTTCAAGATTTTAGTTCAAAGTTACAGCCTTCTATGGTACTATGCAATTTTTTTTACATGCTTTCGGACTTTTGGCCCAAGGACATGTAATGGCCAAGAAAGATTGTTGCACCGTTAAGACTCTTTTTTCGATTACCAGATACCCTCCCCCTCCCCCGATTGGAAATCCTTGCGAAAATCATGATTCTAAGCATGTATTTCAACACGGATATATAACTCTTAACACAGACATGTGAAAGCTGAATCCAGCTTGAATGCAAATGCACAGAACCGAAAACCTCTTTCGATGAGACACAAATAAACTATCGGATTCCAAAGAATTCAACGGTTCAGTTCCCAATCCCAGGCAGTAAAGGATAGCGGACTAGCAGGCAATTGTCAGGATTCGGTTTGTAGTGCTCTTGTTGTTTTTCTGCTAGGCAGGCGACAAAGCTGGATTTATTTTGAAGCAACTAGATGACCCATAACTTATATTCCCGATGATCTTTAAGCAAAAAAATGTAATAAAAAAATAATCACAATTTAATTAAATAAGAAAAAGTTAGAAATAACAAAACTCATCGGCATATGGTTTAAATGAACATAAAATACAACAAATGTAACATGAAACTACAAAACGTTCATATTTTCAAGATATATTCCAGCAATAAATAATCTTAAAAAACCTTCCCTTCCAAGAGATCTATTACATTTCAAATGGAATTAGAAGCAAACTAGCTGGTGGTACAATCGGGGAAGAGTATAATTCGGAAAAGAAGTATAAAACAGATCGGAAGATAATTTTTAAGGCTTCAAAACTAAGAGTTTTTTTCATTTAGGGTGCTCTTAAGTGAGTGGTTGTCTTAAACAGCCACAAGTCCATTGATGTCTCAATTATTGACTCTAAAACTGAAATAATCTTATTTAATTAAAAGGAAGTTCTTTTTGCTTATTTTTCCAACAAAACCTTTTGTGACCTTTAACATTATTACTTCATTTGAGCTTGGCTTGTGAACTTGTTTGTCGCTCTTTTTTTAATAAAAATATCAAAAGCCACTTTTCAATGAAAATACCCCAGAACAGGCATTTCTAGAAATATAGAGGGAGAGATCCAGGGAAGAACACATCAAAACACAAATACTTGTACTTTCTTTTTAAATCTAGCTACGAAATGGCTTTGATTTGAATAATTTAATTTATTCACACGATTCCACATATTTGAAATCTTTTACAGATACACAGTCTTGACTCAATAATTCAATAGTTGAAAGAAATACAATTATTAAATGCCTTTTCAAATATTTATTTTCATATATTCCTAAAAATACTTATTATAGAAGGCTTTTTTTTCGTTCTAGATATTTGAGTTTTGTTTTCGTTGCTTTTTTCGTAGCTTGATTTTTTCTGAGTTTTCCATCATTACCAAAATGTCATCACAATCTTGGAAAGATTGTGATTTACTTTAAAACAGAAAAAAGAGAAAAAAACTGAGAAGCCAACAGTCTAAGACCGATAAATTAACACACGGAAAACGCTAACTTTTTTTTATAAAGACTCAAATATTTTGAAAAATTAGTCGGCTGCTGACCATTCAACCGGACACGAAAATGCTATCTTAAATACTTTATGTCTAAATCGTTCTGGTAAAGCTATATGGTATCTGTATGTGCTCTTTGATGTTTAATGAAATTGCTCTTGACCGAAAAACTCTTCTGACATACATTACATTTATATGGTCTCTCACCTGTATGTACTCTTTGGTGTAGGTTGAAATAACCCAGTTGGGAAAAACTCTTATGACATGCAGCACATTTGTACGGTCTCTCACCTGTATGTATTCTTTGGTGTAGATTGATATGACCCAGTTGGATAAAACTCTTCTGACATTCATTACACTTATATGGTCTCTCACCTGTGTGTATTCTTCGGTGAACATTGAGATGACCCAGTTGGGAAAAACTTTTCCGACATGCAGCACATTTATATGGTCTTTCGCCTGTATGCATTCTTTGATTCGTATACAAAAGTTTGGTAAAGAGAAACTTTTTTGACACATATCACATGTGTATGGTCTCTCACCTGTATGTACTTTTTGGTGTACATTGAGATGACCCAGTTGGGGAAAACTCTTCTGGCATGCAGCACATTTATATGGTCTTTCACCTGTATGTATTCTTTGGTGCGTATACAAATTGTTCAGCACAGAGAAACTTTTCTGACATTTATCGCATTCATATGGTCTCTCACCTGAATGTATTTTTTGGTGTCTATTGAAATTACCCGAATAAGAAAAGCTCATCTGGCATACACCACATCTATGAGGGTTTTTTTCCTGTATGTGTTTTCTGATGGCTTTCAATTTTTCTGTGCTTTTTCTTAAACAAGCGACTATTCGAACATGTTTTCTGATTTTTTAAGTCTTTTCCTTCAGTTTCTAATTCAATAAAATTTAAGAAAACGGATGGATTATGTAAAGCAGCTAGCGACTGCAAGTCTGGTTCGGAGGCATTTGGTGAAAAGTGCCCATGTAAAAAAAAGATGTTGTCTCATATCACTAATAGATTCTCGTAAACAAATGGCACATTTTCTTCTCTTCCCAATTCGGTGCTCCATAATGTGAACAACAAAATCTCTGTAATCATGAACTACTGCTTGACAGACATCGCATTCTAATGGGGAAAGTTCTTCACACCCAGTGTCAATGTGAAGATCTAGCATCAAAAATGATTTTTCTTTTTTCCCACAGGAGTTACAACGCCAGATGCCTACTTTTAATTCTTCGATGGTTTTTTCAGTCAGTTTTCTCACCCTAACGATCGGTTTTGGGTCTGACAATTGCGGTTGAGAGACGCCATCAGAACATGGCACTGCAGAACAGATTAACCCTAAAATACAAAAAAGTATGATTGAACGAACCAATGAGACAAACAAACAAGCCACTAATGCAAACTATCAGTGCAAAATAAACATTATAAAAGTGTTGTATCCATAGAGAAATAAAAAAAATAGCCTACATAGTTGGAAAGGTTTTAAAAAAATAATTTCCTCTACTTTCTCCTTATTTTACCTTTAAAACGTTTTTACTCGAAAGACTTGTGAATTCGATACATAGCAACTTTTTGCATCAAACAAAGTCAAAATTTTGAAATAATTTATAATTTAAAAATAATTTCATGGCAAAATTAACGAAAGTTTAAGGGTCATTGAAGCAGTAAACTCGTAGGCAGCGAAAAATAAAAGCGAAGTTCCGAAGATGGACATATGTAAGGACATGCTCACCTACCCCCTTTTATTCTCATTTCTGAACAAACTAATATTGTGCTAAATAGAAATTTAACGTTTTTGTTGACGAATAGTATTTCTTTTCAGGGTATGTTTACTTTATTTTTCTTTTATCCACGTTGATAATTTTTGCATACTTGGGACACTTCTACGAGATACAAAAATATCAGACCATTGGTTTCAGTAAAAGATTTTGTGATAGACGTCAAAAGGACCATAATAAAAACATATTTGATGACGTTTAGTTTCTAAGCATTGCTTATTAGCACAATAAGAAATAGCATTAACAAATTTGCAGACTCTATCTCGCTTTTCAGCTCAGGAGACAAACATTCAGCAATTCCTTTCCCCCTTTCCCATCTGGAATTTTGCATATTAAACAATTCAAAGAATTCAAATAAAAATTCGGTCCTTCAGGTATGTGACTGTAATTCACAACAGTTTTTCGAGAAAGAACAACCAAAACCTGCCAAACACAATACACAAAACACAATACACAACATACAATATACACAATAAACTACCAAAACCATAACCTGCCAAACAAAATATGTCTCCCTTCCTATTACATCCTATGTCAAAATCACGCTCTAATTTAAAAGAAAATGTTCTAAAGAATTAACCAAAAGAATCATATATATTCAAGAAACAATTCCAAAAAATTAAGCGTATTATATTAAAGAATAAAATTTTTGACACTTGTTTGATAAACACCCAACAGTTCAAGCTGCTCAATTGAGGCATTGCAGAAATTGTTTCCAAAAAATTAAGCGTATTATATTAAAGAATAAAATTTTTGACACTTGTTTGATAAACACCCAACAGTTCAAGCTGCTCAATTGAGGCATTGCAGAAATTGTTTTTTTTTGTTTTTTTTGTTAGTTTCTTTCAGCTTAGCGCGAGACAAGACAAAGATAAGTGACAGAATAGATGACAAATATATAATTTGTGCTACATATTTGTACATTAGGAGGGGGGATAAAGTATTTGGACAGTGTGAAGTTAGAAAACAATTCTTACTGCATAATATGCAGAATAATTGTACCTAACACATTAGGCATGCAGACCCACTATACTTTACCCCACCCCCCTAATGTGCAAATTATATGGCCCGAATTTGTTTCTAAAGTAATATACTTCCATCTTACTTTGTTTTATTTCATTAGGATTAAGTGTCAGAGAAACATATTAGAAGAAGATTAGGTAGGGCGTATATCTTACAAGTACCCAATTTTTTTAATGAGAGAAGAGAAGCGTTGAAAAAAGAAGAAGAAATTTTTTTGTTATTACAAATATAATACAAAAATATAAGAATTATGTTGATGACTTTGAAAAAGAATCTAGCAGGGAGACGCCACAAGTCGGCTAGCCGGTGACAACTTTAAAAGTTTCCCCATAGGAAACTTTTAAAACTTGTTTCATTGGTGTATTAGTTATCAGTGCATTTATCTTATTTACGTTTAGAGTAAGGAATAGAGCTAGAAATCTCCCCAAAGTAATCTAAAGGATCCCTCCCCAGAAGTCCCTTCCCAGATGGCTGGTCGAAAAGGATTAGGATTATAATAATTTAAGTGTGAGAGATATCGATATACACATGTATCCCCCCCCTGGATCCACCACTGGCATGGAGACTTCACTAGCTGGTGACAACTTTCCTGGAAGCCTAATAAGAAATAGTTCACTATTCTTATGTTAGAAGCATAATAAACAATAATTCTTTCAATACTTTCTTATATTTTACGTAAAGAAAACAATAAGCAAATAAAGAAATTAAGAATTGTATTTCGTACCCTTGCTAGAATAACCAGCGACTGCCCACCTGAGAGCTTGCCTGCGAATCGAAAAAACACGTGGAGATTTCTTCTCATGTTATTTGTATTTCTGGCGGAAATTACTTGACAGTTAAATTTAACTGTACAGTCCTGACTACCGCCTATTTACCGCATTACTATTTAAATAATATTGACTATGAACCTACCCCTTCTGAAAATGATACTCGGGAAAAGATTCAACTACACCATACTAAGGTACCCTGTCCCCGAAGATAAAACGAATCTTTTTTTAAAAAATAATATCTTTTTTTAAAGGATATAACGAATAATTGAGTCATTAAAAAGGACAAGTGAACCTTAAATGAATCTCAAGAGAAAAGTTTCACCTAGCATTTTTCCTCGCTTCATATTCAAATTTCTGTTATGCATTTTCCTTGGATTCAAAACGCAAACTTAGCTTTAATATATGCGTTTTAACGCTATTCAAATGTTTTAAAAAAGTCAAAACTATCAATATTTTTTTCTTGTTCAAACTAATCTCACAGCAATGTTAGTTTCAAATATACCATTGCTATCTAGTTCCTGGGAGTTTGACTCAGATGGTAAAGTGAGCTATCCAGGTGAAATATAGACAGATACACTTTGAAGCTCAGATGACAGAGTAGAATTGTAAGTTTCCGCGGGCGTTTCGATACCACTTGAAGTATCTTGAGCTTCTAGAAGAAAGAAAAATTAATTAACAGACAGAAAGTAATAAAACTGTAATAGGTAGTCTTATAATTTACCCAGAAGAAATAAAACTCACAAAAAAGTGAAAAAAAAAATTAGAAAATAAGGCAAAACAAGAGGTCTCGTTACACATCTCTACAATTTGATCATTGCGACACTAAGTAAAAAAATTAGAAATTTATTCACAAATTTTGTGTCCAAATAATTGCTAATTAATTCTCATAAACAGAAATACCGTCAGATTATGGAATTTATACTCACTCAGTATTAAATTCTAAAAAATAAAGTGGAAAATATTTCGGCAAATTATTCTCATAAACGGGAATACTTGGAGATAATAGAACTTATACTCACTCAGGACTATTTTCTATACTCGGTGTGACACCAAAAACGAAAAAAAAATCCCTCAAGAAACTTTTGATCGTGCATTTGTTTAAATAGAAAATTGAAATGAAATACAAATTTGAAATGAAATAGGAATATAAATTTTGAAATAGTATTTGAAAGCTTCATAAAATGTTCCCTGGTTTGTCAGAAAAGGGAAAATGTCTTCAAACATGATTATTTCTGATTACACCTAATTCTACAATATTGTAGCTTGAATCATACCTTCGTCACTGCTACTCCCATCCTCAAGACCCGACTCAGATGCTAAAGTTGCGTTTCTGGGTGAAAGATCCACATGCAGATTTCGATGCTCATCTGATAGAGTAAAATCGGAAGCTTCCACGGGTGTTTCGGTATCAATTTAATGATTTATCTTCAGTTTCTATAACAAAACAAATATAATGATAGAAAGAACCTTAAACTCTATTGCAACATTTAATTTACCCAAAATAATAAGGGTCAGACAAAAAGGCAAAAAAAGATGCTCAAACATATTTACGTGTAATACAAACATTGAAAAATAACATTTCGCTTATTGCTTTTTTATTTACCCTGCAAATTTTAACATTCAAATTATTCAAAATAATTTAATAGAGAAGAAAAAGTAAAGAAAAAGAGAAAAGTAAAGAAAAAGAAAAGCAAGAAAAAGAGAAAAAGAAAAAACCTTCTCTCTTAGGGAAGAAAAAGAATAAAAAACTGAATTTGCAATTAAGTAATTTTTACATAAAAGTTTCAAGGTCTTTTAGATTCAATTTTTTTTAGAGTTAGTTTTTAAGTTACTAATTATTTACTTTGAGCATTCATTTCAAACAGTTCGTGGTAGCAAACTGTGAGCAAGGTGCCACTCAGCCCAATAATAACCGAAACTCTTAAACAACGAGATTTTATAAGAATTGGTACATTAAAAGAATTCGTTTTTTATGATGATTCCACATATATATAACTCAGTAAGATTAAGGATACCCATCAAAAGCTAAGAGCCTGAAAAAATTTGTCTGATTTTCGAAAAATGGGAGAAATACCCCTAAAAAGTCAAGCGGTCATAAGGAAAATACATCATTAAATTTAGCAAATGAGAGGACCCAGCTCCTATCTACAAAAATACGGAATTTGTGTGTGTTTTTTTTTTTTGCCAGAAGAAAGATCACGGATGAGTGTTAACTTTTGATTTTTTTTTTTCCAAGGATAATTGTATCGAGTCAATGGTCCTAGAAGATCAGAAGAGGACTCATTCAAACGAATGTTAAAATTTCTAATGTCTTTTTTTAAGCGTCTTTTTTTAATGTTCTTTTAAGTGTCTTTTTCTTACCTGCTATCCTGCCCACACTCAAGAAGAATTTAAAAAAAAACACACACAAATAAATGTGCATAGTCAGTTCAATATACATATATTGATGTTTATTAATTAAAATGTTAATAACATTTGATTTATTAAAGCTGTAAAAGTGAAAACATTTGATTTTTTTTCGGTAAAGTACAAATTAGGTTCTGGCCTGGGGAATGCATAGGGTTTTTGAGCCCTAATTATGTTAATTTCTGCTCGTTTTAAGTTTGACTCGAATATTTATTGTATTTTCTGTTCGTTTTAAGTTTCATTTATTTATCGATGCTGACTTGCGGTAGTTTGACGCTTGGTAGACTATTTGATTTTATTTTTGCTCATTTTCGGTTTAATGGAGTTTCTTACTTTTCTTTGAAAAACTTATTTTGTTGAAAAAACTTTATTTAAATTATTCCTGTTCGTTTTATATAGACATAATCTTTTCAGGGAAAAAGAAAATAATAATTTAAATCTTTTAGGTTTTTCGTTAAGAGTTTATAGTTTAACCTGTTATTTGTATGCTGGAGAAAATGTTCCAACAATTTTTAGCCGCATACACCCTTTTAAAAATCTGGACACAAATAGTAGGGTTTAATTTAGTTTTATAGCTCCTCTAGATGACCTGAAATAGAGAACTTGAGACCATTCGCAAAAAAAATCTATCTATGCACTTTGACAGCTTGTATACACTTATATTCTTTTGATTTGTTTAAATTTTAAGAGCAGAAGTAGTAATAGAAGTAGCCCCGAAAGTTTGAACATAATACCCTCAGTCGTTCTTGGGATATTGCTGAGATGCCTTATAGGCAATAAGCATTAACACTGCGCATTTTGGTTTAATCTTAAGGCAACATTTAGTTTTTAAACATAATGGGTAATGTTTAACTTGTATAACTGTGGGGAGGGGGTGGTTGACCTACGCAATAGCCCTAGAGATATAGCTACAAGACCATTCAGCTATGTTGAACAAAATGGCCATCTTAAATTTTTGATTTGAAGTATTTGGAAAATTATGAGCTAAAAAGGAGAGCTGATTGCTCCCCATTCACTTTTGACTCTTAAAAAGAGTACTAGAACTTTGAATTTCCAACCAAATTAGTTCCTTTAAAATATCAATGATGTTCTATGTTATAATAGAGCAGCAATGCCTATGATATTGCTCATATGCCCTTTTAATACTTGTATGCGTATATTTTTTTCGTTAAATTGGAACTCCCCCTAAATGTTTCAACTTAATACCCTTAAGTGTCATTAGTTACAGTAACCGTAGAAGTAGTATGAAAACTGTACTCATAGTGTCTTCTGATCAGTTCAAAATCTGTCACGACTTACCCTGAAAGGTCTAACTTAATAATGCAAACATTTATAGTGATATTGCTACTGACAATATACATGATCACAGTTCATTTTGATTTAGGTTAGCATTTGCCTAACTATTCCTTGAAATCTTCACATTAATACCCTTAGCTGCTGTAGTAGCAGTGGTAGCATTGGAGGCAGTATGCACATAGGACCTTTTTTCTCAACATCCCCTTCAATGCACGATGAAATTTTCAACTTGGCACCATCACCCAGTCTTAAGCATAGCTGATACGTCCTCTTGACAACCTATGTGGGAACAGTGGTTCCCACATAGGTCCCCTAAGATATTGCTGATTTGCCTTTTTGACAACCTGGATACGGATGGCAGGTTGTCATCCGTACAACAGAAATTTTTAGAAATATTCTCTGAAAATTTCATCTACATACCCCTTAGGCATAGTTGTAATAGTAGTCACACCAGTAGTATAACTGCAAAACTCAATACAATTAGCCATTGCTATGATATTGTCGACTTTCTCTTTTTTGACTTGTATATTCGTATATTTTTTGAAATTTTCATCTTAATGCCCCTAACCTTACAAGTAGTTACGATAGAAGTTGTAATTGGAGCAATAGTAATAGTAGTAGTAGAGCTAGTAAATGTTGCAGTAGCAGTAGTATTAGTAGTAGTGTGCACATATTGCATTCTGGTCAATTGATCTTCCCCTTTAAAAATTCTCTGAGATTTCCAACTTAATGCATAAACTAATTCTTAAGATACACTATTTTGACAATTTAAGTGCACATAGTCTCTTTGTTCTCTCCAACTTTGCCTTCATAGAATTAGCCTTAACAGCACTATCATCGCAATAGTTCCGATGGTAGTAAAAGTAGTTGCAGTGTTAGTGTTGTATTAGCAGTATTAGCAGCAGTATTATTAGCGGTAGTAGCATGTGCATATTGCCTTTTGGTCAGTTGAACATCGCTTTCATGATGCCCCACGTGTTAAGCCGTTCCAAAAACATTTCTGATGTGCGCTTTTGACACCCTTCTGACGCCCTATTCACCATAAGCTTTACAAGTTGTTGTAATTTTAGTAGTAGTTGGGAGTAGTTTAGTAACAGTAGTAGCAAAACAGTAAATAAATTTGGGAAATCATTATTAACAAACGAGAAGCACCGATCCATACTTCCACCATCCGCATCAATCAGCAGACTACACTAGGCATTACAACAAATTAGAACCAGTCAAGTGCCGTACGAACAGATTCGCAAACTCCTTAGTACCACATTTCCTAAGAGCATTTAACACGTGAAAGTTGCACCATATTTCATAAGTATATCTAATTAGTGACCACTTCGTGATAATGTAAAAGTAGCGTAATTTAGCGTTCACTTTTGAGTGCTACGATAGCTATTTCAATAAACGAATACGAATAGGAAAGTATTCTCCTAAAGATTCAACTTAATACCTAAATTAATTCTTGAGATACACCCTTTTGACAATCTATATGCACATAGTGTTTTGATTTAGTTCATTTACCCCTCAATATTCTGTCAAATTTTCAGCTTCATACTTGTAGCCTTAGTTGTACTAGTATCATAGTAGTAGTGGTAGTAATAGGAACAGTAGCAGCAGTAATAGCGTATAATTATTAACCTTAACAGTAGTGGCAGCAGTTTTAATAGCCGTAATAACAGGTATATTTTGCCTTTTGGTCAACTGAACATTCCACTCATGATGCCCCAAAAAGTTTCCTCTTGGAATGATAAGCCGTTCCATAAATATTGCTGATACGTCTGTATCAGGAATCTGTATACACATAGTATGTTGTGATTTAGTTCAAATCTCCCTTCAACGTTTCCTCGGATCTTTTTTCAATATCCTCAGCCTTAGTAGTACTCGCAACAAAAGCATTAGTTTAGTGATAGTTGTGGTAATAGTAATAACACTTGTTGCAGCAGTAGAAGCAGCAGTAGTTGTAGCAGTAGTAGCGCACAGATGATGCCTTTTTGGTCAATTGATCATCTCTCTTATCATTTCCTGAAAATTCCAAATTAATATACTCAGTCATTCCTGAATTCCACCGTTTTAACAACCCATTTACACATAACATGCCATGATTTAGTTCAACGTTCCATTCAGCATTCACTGAAAGACTCATCTTAATGCCCTTAGCATTTTGGGGAAGTAGAAGTCAAACATGCATGCCTTTTCTCAGTAACATATACTGTAAACAATGAACAAGTTGCATAACTTGCACCACTTGCCCTGAGGTGTCAAGGGGGGGGAGGTTGACATCCCCAAACGCATAATTAACGAGCTTTTCAACAAGGCTCAAAAAATTGACGTCTCAAAATTTTGTTTGGATGCTTATTATGGAAAATGATGGGTATTGGGGGGGGGGTGTTGGTTTCTCTGAAATCACTTTGACTCTTAAAAAGGGCACTATAACTTCCGATTTAAAATCAGATGAGATCCATCTGAATTTATTACGATCAGCCATTCCATAAGAACCTTACATGCCCTCAGCACGTAACTTAAAGCCCTTGTCAAAGGGTTCTGGTGAGTTGTTCCGACCCTGGAGGCATTGTTTTATGGTCTTTGGAGTGTTTTAAACGAAATTACCATTTTCCAATTTCAATCAGACACATTTAGTGAAAAGAGGAGTAGCTGGCGGAGGGCTAGTTGACCCCCATCAGTATTGCCTCTTAAAAGGGAACTAAAACTTCCAATGTAAACCAAGCAAGCCATCTCTGAAAGTTACACAGCCAACCCTTTCATAAAAACCTTAAGTGCCCCAGATATGGCCCAGAGGCATAACCTACAAACCTCACCCTTAGGCACTGGTGGTTTGTATGAGCCTCAAAAGTCTTGTTATATGATCTTTGGACTACTTTGAATAAAAAGATTGTCTCAAAAATTTTATTCGATGTTTTTCGAGAAAAAACAACGTGTTCTGGGGAGATAGCTGCCCTCGGATCACTTTGACTCTTAAAAAGGGCACTAGAAATTCAGACTATCAATGCAATGAGTCCCCTCTGAAGTATATACGACCACCCTTTCTATAGGAACCTTATATGCTCCCAGGGCATAGCCTACAACCCTTCCTCAGAGAGTTGTTGGGGTGGGAGTGTCTTCCTTAAAGACGTAATTTCCAGACCCTACGACTACAAAGAACAAATTTGCTATATCCGAATTTTGATTTAACATCTTTGGGGAAATGATGAGCGTGGGGGAGGCTGGTTGCTCCCGAATCACTTTTGACTCTTAAAAAGGGCACTTAAACTTCCAATTTTAAATCAAATGAGCCCCATACGAAGTTTATACGCCCATCTATTCCATAAGAACCTTATATGCCCCAAGGGCATGACTTACAGCCTTATCATCAGGGAACGGAAGTCGGGGGGGGGGTGTCAACCCTAGAGGCATTGTTATATGTTCTTTGGACTACTTTGAGAAAAAGCGCTATCCTACAATTTAAATCTGATTCGTTTGTTGAAGATGGTTAGTTGGGGGGCTTGCTGCCCTCCACCACTCTTAACCCTTAAAGGTGAATTGGAACTTCCAATTTGCAACCAAATGAGCCTCTTCTAATAAAAATCTTAAATGCCCCCGGGGCAAGCCTCCAGGCTCTTGGGGTTTGTTTCAACCCCCAAAGCCAGGTTATATGATATTTAGACTATTTTGAACAAATGCCTACCTTAAAATTTTTATTAGATGCATTTTGGGACAACAGGACGTGTTTGTGTGTGTGGGGAGGGGGAGGTAGCTGCCCTCCGATCACTTTGCGGCTTAAAAAGAACACTAGAGCTTCTGATTACCAATCCAATTAGCCCTCTCCAAAGTTTATATGAACCAAGCTTTCTGCATAATCTTATATGCCCCCAGGGCATAACTTAAAACCCTTGCCCTGAGGGTTGGGGGGGGATTTGTCATTATTAAAGACATCATTTCAGAACTTTCCCCTATGTTGAAAAAAATGGCTACCTGAAAATTCTGATTGGAAGTGTTTTAGGAAATGATGGGCATTGGGGGGAGGGGGCATTTGCCCCTTGACCACTTCCGACTAATAAAAATTGCACTAGTCCTCTCAGTTTCCAAGAAAATGAGCCCTTTTTGAAATTTCTAAGATAACGCTTTCTATAAAAATCTTAGATACCTCAAGGGCATAAATTACAACCCTTGTCTTGAGGTTCTGAGGCGAGGAGTGGGGGGGTTGTCATCTTCAAAGACGTAATTTCCAAACTTTTCAGCAACGCGGAAAAAAATGGCTTTATCAAAATTTTGATCTGAAGTGTTTGAAGAAATGATGGTATGGAGGGGGGGGTCAATCGGCCTCCAACTACTTTCGACTATCAAAAAGGGCACTGGTTCTATCAATTTCCAATCGAACGAGCCCTTTTTGAAGTTTCTACGACAGCGCTTTTTATACAAACCTTATATGCAACCAGGGCATAACTTACAACCTCAGTCCTAATAGCTGTGGAGGGGGGGGGGTCGTCATCTTCGAAAATATAATTTCCAGGTCTTTCAACTACGTTGAACAAAAACGCCATCTCAAAGTTTTGATTGGATGCATTTGGGGAAAGGATGGGCGTGGAGGGGGGGGTAGTTGCGCTCCAATCACTTTCGACTATTAAAAAGGGCTCTAGCCGTTTCAATTTCAAATGAGCCCTTTTTGAAGTTTCTACGATAACTCTTTTGATACGAACTACCCGGGTCTAAGTCCAACAACAAATTTAAATAAATAAATAATACATTGTGCCAATATTATTCTTTACTTACAGCGCTGCCTATGATAGTGACTTTTGTTTGAGTAGTGTTTTTAGTGAGCTTAATATTCTATAGTGAAAACTTCTAGTAAGCATTTCAAACCATAAGGTTTAAAAGCTAATGTTCGGCTTGATCAAAATCAGTCTATCTTCTCGAAATCAGGGTAATAATAAAAGGATTTACATCTTCATTTGGGAAAAAAATATATATGTTATATTTTAAAACTTTGTTCTTTAGCTTTTAGGAAACAATCTCCGTAAAATCTTCTCAAATTACAATTTTAAAATGTGTCCATTAGGCTAAAAAACATGTTTAGCAAACACTTGCACATACGAATAAGACAAGAGAAAGTTACATCTTAAGATTAGTTTAAATTCGTTCTACTAAGTTTAGTTGTCTAACTTTTTTTCTTTTCCAATAAACTGCTATCTAGTAAATTTGATTCAACTATATATCTGAGATGTACCTTCATCGTCCAATTGTGTGGAGTTCACTTCCAGGGTTTCAGGCTCAAATTTACAAGGTTCTGAAAAGCCAGGGCAATTACCCA
Organism: Artemia franciscana; assembly: GCF_032884065.1. NCBI lineage: Eukaryota > Metazoa > Arthropoda > Branchiopoda > Anostraca > Artemiidae > Artemia > Artemia franciscana. The sequence continues at coordinate 15,689,635 of NC_088867.1, read as the reverse complement.
AAGCAATATCTTCAAGTTTAAGAGACGAAACAAGGTTCTGAGTGTCAAAGAGCTCACTGTCACTTGGTAAAACATCTTCAACTTCTAGAACAAAATACAAATATTAGACATACGATATATTCAACGGTAAAGCTTGCTAAGCAAACCTAACTGTTTTTTTAGTATACATCAGCAACGAGAGTGAATAATGACCCTTAAAAGGAAAGAAATGAAAAAATGTATAACTTGGCAGGCCAAATTTGGCCTGACAAATGGCCAACAACAAACCTTGAACAAAGGAGGAATCCTACAAGTTCTTCTACAGGTAGTTCTTCCTGAATAGTTTTTCTACTTTACTAGCATAAAGACCAGTGACTAAGAGCCTAGATGTCCGTCTTTTCGATACCCAAGTTCGGTTCTTATATACTTGATTCAAACAGTCCAATTTTTGTGACTTAAGACGTCTTTCAAAATCTATGAGATTTATGAATTTGGTACATCTATGATATAGTCCCTACCTAATAATATTCTAATATGTTTCTCTGACGCTCAATCCTAATGACATATACCAAAATAAGATAAAAAATACCATACTTTAGAAATAAATTTGGGCTATATATTTGCACATTAAGGGGATTGGGGGTATATTAGATTGGGTTTGTATGCCTATGTGTTAGGTACAATTATTCTGCGCATTATGTAGTAAGAATTATTTTAAAACTTCACACTGTCCAAATACTTTAACCCCCCCCACCCCTCTAATGTGCAAATATACAGCCCAAATTGTATATGTTCCATCTATTTTGTCCCTTATCTTTGTTATGTCTCACGCTAAGCTGAAAAAAACTGACGGAAAAGAAACGGCTCTATAATGCGTCAATGAATGAACAACTTGAGCGGTAAGGCGTTTATAATACAAATACCATGAATTTTTTTTTGTGCCAGTGGTCTAAAAAGGTGAAACTGCTTAAAAGTGGAGTTTCAGGAACTTTTGGTTTCCAGGACCAAACAGAGCTGGATCAGAAACAATTTTGCTGCACAAGTAAGGGAATATATGGACGAAAAGTCTGGATGGACGAAAAGTCTGGAAGGTCATTAATTCGGTTTTGCGACCAAATGATAAGAAAGCAGAATTGCCTTCCAGACCTTTTGTCAACGGGGAGGCTGTTACGGAACCCACTCAGGTTGCAAAAGAACTCGCAAGGATAGGAGGAATTACATCTATTTCTGCGAAAAGTCCCCACAAACCCTACAAGCATTACCTTGGCTCAGCATGCACCAAATCAATGGCAATAATTCATGTGACATCAACTGAAGTAGAGCTAATTGTGAAGACCTTGAAAGACACATCAGCATCTGAATTTGACCAGATACACACGAAAGCCCTGAAAGCAGTCCTCCCTTCTATCCTAGAGCCATTAACTTATTTGATAAACCTGTCTTTAAGAAGTGGTGTTTTTCCTTCGATACTAAAAAAAGCAAGAATAATCCCTCTGCATAAAGGTGGCCCTCATGACGATCATGACGATCCGACCCATATCCATATTATCTGTTTTTTCAAAAGTTTTTGAAAAACCCTTACAAAGACTACTTTACCAGTTTCTCGAAAATACATCAACTGGCTACCTCAAATCCAATACAAATAAAACAAAATAAAAAAAGGAAAAAATGAATAATCCGAACAATGAAGTCCTTTTTTAGGAAACTTCTTCAACACATCCGAAATTAATTCTTTATTTCTTCAACAGTCAATTCTAACTTCCAAACTTACACCTTTAGGTTTTTTTCCTTCATGTTGAGCTTTCAGAACATATAAAAAATATCTGCTACCTGCACTCCATCTATATCCTTTGACCTTAGAATGTTATCTAGTTTCCTATACAGAAAGCTGCTTTTTCTTTCAAACCATGGTAATTTTTAATACATCTGTACCTTTTTCTTAATATTGGAGCTCTTTCAATGCATGACACTCTCCTTCTTCTTGTCACATTCTCTCTTCTCTTTCCGTTTCTTTAGCTTTCTTAGCAGGTAAGCTACTAATATTTTTAAAAAAACCTTCAAGATGGATATCTAAGCCTTGATCTTAAGTTTGACACTGGGAAGTGTGAGATCCTCGTTTTCAACTGGCGTGAACCCATCCCATCTGTGAATCGTAGTCTCTCTATAGGTCAATCCCATTTAGAGCATTACCTATCTTGGCCTCCTAACTGGTTCAGCCCTCTCTCACACTAGGCAATTTCTGATATGCCTCATTTCTCGTATACTTGCCACTGCTTATGCATCCATAGTTACTACGAAGTTACATTTCACCAAAACATTCTTGAATATCTTTTTAATCCATTTACCCTTCCCCACGTTCTGTATGTTGCCCCCTTTTGAGAGATTTTTACCAAGTCTGATAAAAGTGAAGTTCGTTCATGTTTCTTCAGGTTCACTAAATACCTGCTTCAATTCCCTCCATGGTCACAAAATTTTAGGATAGTTCAGATTTTTGGAGTAGCTGATCCTGAGTAAGCAGTATCTTTGATGAAAAAGAAACACAATGCAGAGACACTTAACCATCTTTGGTCACCACTACTAATGGGTCATGTGTAGTTGAAAGTCGTAACTTTGTATATAATGTATTTATAACTTTATTATTATTTGTTGTTTACGTTAGTGCAATGTGTAATTATTTGATATTAATTTTTTTATTGTTTCTCTTTTCCTCGTTGTTTGCAGTGTTTACTGCGTAATGGGTTTTCAGTAAATATAGAAACAATAATAATATTACAGATAATTCTAAGTATTAATGGCATTAACAAAGAATAGTAAGGCTTAGTAGGTTGGTGCAACATCATACCACAGTCAAAGCCTATTGAAACTAATAGGAGAGAAAAAACAGATCAAATACAGGAAGGAATGAGAGGGAGCGAACTCAGAAAATAAAACAGGAGCAGAAACTGGAAAAGATATAGGAACAAAGGAGTGAAAGAACACAGCAGCAAAGATACGAAACCGTCATAGTTCAAAAACCAATTTACCATTTTATCAAAATCCGTCCCCTGTGCTCTTTGGTATACTCATTGACTACATCCTTCGGATGCACAAATTCACAGGAGGAATCAAGGTGTACCAAACCCTCAAACTTTATGACGGCAATTTTGCTGATGACATAGCCCCCCCGTATTCATTTAAGAGAGGATCTGCAGATGAATATCCTTGAGCTTTTCAACGTGGCCTATCAGCTTAAGACCAAGGTGGTTCAAAGGGTAGGGCTGGGGAATCTGCCCTGGCTGTCGTGGCTGAAGCCCGTGGCTGCATGCTCCCTGAATCCCAAGCTTTGATTCTTCAACAGCAACGTTCTCTCCGTTCTAATATATGGTTAAAATCTTGGGCGTTGACCAGGCAGCTGCAAAAACAAATCCATGAATTAGAGAATATCTGTCTTCGACGCATCCTTGACATTCACTGGACCGATAAGATCTCTAACGCCTTTGTGTGTGAAAAGACAAAGCAGCCACTTATGACTGATAAAATCAAAAGCAACCGATGGTGTTATTAGGATCACATGATGCGGATGGGCGAAGGCCGCCTTCCTAATGATGTGTGGTTTTGGATTCCTCCCGGCACCAGAAGATGTGTACGACAAAAGCAAGATACAGTTCCTAAACAAGCAAGTAAGCAAGGGTGGGGTTCGGAAGTGATAGACTCCTCTGAAAATCTATTCAACGCGTCCTCTTGGCATTGAATTTCATGCCGTAAAATGAAAAAATGCCAGCCTTGATGCTGAAAAGTTAGTGATTTGAGTCGTGTTGGGGAAGCCAAAGCCTACTTTGTGCCTTCAATAATAGAGCCAAAATTTGTGCACGCCCTTGCTTCATGCATGGAGCAGCATGTCCTTCTATCAGCTAAAAGTTGCAAGGGAGAGCATGAATGAAGGACCACACACAAAAGTTGTGCCTCAAATTCTACAGCTTGAAAATCTCTCAATGTTTCTGGTTTAAACAAGTATCCATCCTGACTACCTTTTCATTAAAAAGCTAGTAATGGAAGGGGCAGTGGCTGTTGGAGGGGCTGCGTATCAAATCTGATTTCCATCCTTACATATTTGATATTTTTGCGTGAATCCTGCTGGAAGAGGATGCAATATGCTTATATTTGTGCTAAAAAGCTGTCGGGAGTACTGGAGAGGCTTTGGCCCACTTGAACACTCGAATCATATCGATTGAAAATCCTTATGTGACTTCCAATGTTTAGTCCTGGTTGAAATGCAACACACATACCTTTCTGCTAAAAAGTTGGGGGTGGGAGGGATGTTGGTATTTTGAAATGACCAGGAACCTGCTTTATGCTCCGTTAATACAGGCAAAAATCTATGCATGATTCCACTTCAAACTAAAAGTGACGTTGTGCCCTGGATTTCTACAAAAGCGAAATCAGGAGGAAGAGGATGGAAGTATTGGAGGATCCCCGGGATGACTTTTTGACTCCAATCAAACTGATTGGACATCCCAGTGTTATTCCAGGTAAAAAAGGTGCAACATGATTAGCTATATTTGCTATAGTTGGGTGGGAGAAAATGCTAAAATGGCCATTGATTCATTTCATTGCTCCAACTATGCAGATTGAAAACCATTGACACAGAACAAGATCAAAGTGTTGCTCCATCAGTTCATTAATGTTGAAATAGAAAAAAAAATTTATTGAGATTGGGGGAATTATGCGCCCGATGGTACCCTCTTCCCCAATGCTTAGGTAGTGGTTCCTACCTTGACAACAGTCTTCCCAATAAAAGCAACCATTGCGAGGTACACGACACAGGTTTGGCACAAACTAAACATACGGCAGGCATGTATAAAGCAATATGGGGGGAGGGGATGCCACCCGATTATTTCAAGGTTCTCTCTATAAATACTTACATTTTTTTCAAGAATTACATTTAATTGCCCGTCTTAAAATGTTCCCTCCTCACTCCACATGAAATTCCGATATATGTGCCTAGTTTAGTTCTTGTTATGCATCCACACTTTTCATTCATGGGGAAATTAAGTTATTATGCTATGGAGGAAGGGTACTATACCATTAGATAAGACTTACACACACTATTAGGAAAGTAAGCTCAAAAAGTGACGAAACCCTTTCTTCCGCTGATTCAAGGCCCATTTAAATGTAAAATGATTATTTTGGCTCAGTTGCTATTGTTACGTCCGACCAAAGTGACAGAAATGCGTACCCTCACCGATTATCCCCTTTTAGAAGTAAATATATCAAGACTAGAGGTCACAAGAAGGAATTTAGCAGCAAATAGCCGCTTTGTTCGATATTTTAAAGCTTTCAGATTCTCAAATCATTATCAGCAATTATTAGCTTGGGAAGAAAAGAGGATTATACTTAAATTAGCATATACGTGAGAAGACATAAGATTAGAGGATATTGTGGCTGAAGATGTGTCTTTTTTGACGTAGCTATCAAGATGATCTTCCTATTGCGCTGACAACTTTAAAATAGGAATGAATTATTTGACTGAGTCTGTACCCCGTTGGGACTACCCCAAATTATGCGTAATTAGGCAAGCGATTAACACAGAATTGTTCTACCAATCGTACCTGGTAATTTTGAACAATATTATTAATTACTGCTCGAATAGTTCTTGAATTTCTTGGATGTCATGATGGAACTACTCACCACACATTACCCCCCCCCAAAAAAAAATCCTAATCCCCCATCTTCCCAACCAAATATTTCTTAACTTGAATTAAATTTATTTTTTCATTGCATTGCTGTATTTCTGTGACGTCAATGGCCACATTTTTTTTGCCAGTCACAGTATTTCTTAAACATATTAAAAAGTTCGTGATAGGGATGCACACAGGGGGTTTTGGCTTGGGACCCCTCAAAATCCTAATTTTCACCAAATGTCTGGGCAGTTCTTATTCGAATCCTCAACTAAAATTCGCTTTTTTTTCATTATGCTCGCTCTAAATCCTGCGTGTGTACCTGTTTCATAGTAATAACCTGTAAGCAAGTGCAGGGCTTGAAGTGCGGGTATTCCTGATTATTTGGTTCGGAAATGAGGGTAAGTGGTGTGACTCTGTAAGCTTATCCAGAGTCGACCCAGCTCTAAATGGTTGCCTGGGTAAATGGTAAACAGGAAAGTTGTACGAATGCCTAGGATGGCTTATCTCCTACCCCTTATTGCGCTTCCTTGCTAAAGGGCCACGGATGCCAGCACCTGGTTTAGACTCTAGAAATAGGTGCCGCACCGTTTAGTTTTCTTTTTCTCCTTAACGAACTACAATTAAGCAGCGACTCGTGCTAATAGTTACTGAAAAAAAATTGATAAAAATATATATTAAAGATTTGACTTTTTGTGGTGATTTCAAATATATGAAATCCATTAAGTTTAAAGCTACCCAGCGAAAGCTATAAACCTGAGAAAATGTACCTTCGAAAAAAAAGTTTCAGCATAGCAGAGGCTACTATTGCAAATGTTCCACGCTCCTATTTAAAACATTGCAAAAATACAACTTAGTTTTTTAAGAAGAATGACTACGGAGTGGTAAGTTCAAGAGTATTATGGAGACACTGATTCACTCCTGTTAAAAGTTGAAACAGATAGTTTGTTGGACGATTTGGAAAGTGGACATATTAGCTCTCGAAAGGACTACACGAACTGGGATGAGGTCCATTTACCCGGAGCTAGTGACGCACCAGGCCCCAAATAAGTTGCTATTTTTAAAATCCGAGACAAGGAGCGACCTAATATCCAATGATGTGCTTGCAGGTCCGAAGGTGTACTTTTTGCAAACTCACATTGAGGAAATCTAAAAAGTCTGCAAGAGGGTGCATTTACACTAAGTAAAGGAAAATTTCGACATGAGTGTGTTATAGGAACTGTAGAGGGAATAGTTTAATTTCAAGAGCGAAGGTCATGACGATTTGCTCTTTAAAATACAAAACTACACAGTTAGAGTTGAGAAAAATGTCATGTCAGTCATATCAGACAAAGTCTGTTTGCGCGCGGACGGTATGAGAGTACTACCATACGACCACTATCTTACTTCAGATTAAGACGCATGTGTAGAGTACAGACAGCGTCTCGGTCTGGAGAAAGTTCAATAGCTGGTGGGAGGAGGGTCCATTTTTTCTATCCCAATAGTTTTTCTCACTCTTCATCTCAACACTCCAGCTCAGAGATGTGTTTTTTTAAGGGGGTGATTAAGTGAACTGATGGAACTGGAAAATCCCATGTTAAATTGAAAATTTATATTTAAAAAGTACTCAAGTATTCATTGGCGGAAGATGCCGCTTTTAATATCAGGCCATAGCTTCTTGAAGATGCTACAAAATGTTTGAAAGGATTTTGTTCTATTTCCTCTAATTGCTTAGAAATCTTAGAAAATGTCTAGGTATTTTTCACAAGTGTACTCTATGAAGGATATTGCTTTTGGAACAAAATTGGTACTATCATGTGCAGAAGACAATAACCTATAAGATGACTGGAACCATTTTTTGATGTATTTTCCTGTTTTCTAACAGTCCCCTAGAATATTTTCAGCTACCTGAAATTTTTACAAGTCGGTTGCCATAAAGAATCGTTTCAGATCGCCGATAATAACCCCTAGAGACGAAAATGACAAGCTGGAATAATCAGCTGCTTGTTAATAGTGTGAAATTTTCATAAATTATTTCAATGCAATGAAGAAACATAGAAATGAGAAATAGTCAGGAGCCTTCAGGAAAGTTATGCACACAAAGCCGAAATCATGGGGAAAATTAAATCAAAGCGAGGTATGGAACTGCGAAACTGCGAGAAATTTGGGGATAGGCTAGTGGATAAAGAACCGAAAAGAGTCTAAGGCGGACTATTGCATGGAAGTTGGAAAGAATGGACTGGTCAACCCCAAACGAGACCACGACTACTTTTACCAAGTACAATCAGTCAGCTTGAATGTGCTCAGCTATATACTTGCTTTTTCATGATTTTTACCCAGAAAGACTTCTACATTGAAAAGATAGACCGCAATCCAGGCTTTTGGACCGAAAAGATTTTTCCCAAGCTGAAAGGATTCTTCATTGATGCTTTGATCCCAAAGTTCCACAGGGGGTTCCAATACAAGAGCCGTACTTATAAGATTAATCGTCTAGTACCGGTAACAGGAAAATTCATTTTCCTTACATTCTATCCTTCTTTGTAGTTACATACTTAATTGTATTGTCATTTGAAATAAAATACCTTTGTTTATATTGCTTGTCCTCCAACTTTATCAAACAGTTCGTAGTAACGAACTGTAGTAAAGAGCAACCCGGCTCAATAGTAACCGAAACTCTAAAAAATGGAATTTTGGTACCAATAGCTACATCAAAAGAATCGCATTTTAATGCTGATTTTAAATATATTAAATAAAAAAACAAGTTTTTTCAACTGAAAGTAAGGAGCGACATTAAAACTTAAAACGAACAGAAAATACTTCGTATATAAAAGGGGCTGCTTCTTCATCAACGCCCCGCTCTTTACGGTAAAGTTTGACTCTTTCTCCCAACTCTTCTTTTTAAAACAGTAAAAAACTTTAGCGTAAAGAGCGGGGCGTTGATGAGGAAGCAGCCCCTTTTATATACGAAGTAATTTGTGTCCGTTTTAAGTTTTAATGTCGCTCCTTACTTTCAGTTGAAAAAACTTGTTTTTTTATTTAATTTCTGAATGTTTTTGAATAAATGCATGTTTTGATTTTGGCTCTCCGCAGAGTAATAATTGAAACAAAATTTGAATTTTTTTTTTTTTTTCCTGAATGGCTTACTCATAATTTTGATCGAATGATTTTGGGAAAAAGAGCGGGGGAGGAAGCCTAGTTGCCCTCCAATTTTTTGGTTAATAAAAAAAGGCAACTAGAAATTTAATTTATTACGAATGGTTTTATAAGTAAAAGATATACGTAACTTATAAACTAGCTTACGTGAAGAATTTTTTATTCTCATATTTTTATTACACATATGAGAGGGTTCACCCCGTCGTCAGTACCTCTCTCTTTACACTAAATCTTAAATTTTGGCCCAATTAATTAAGAATGACCCCTGAATCACAAAAGCCGTAGAATAAATAGTTGACATTACTAAAAATACTTTAGCGTAAAGAGCGGGGTATTAGGAGGAGGTGAGCCCCTCATATGGGTAATAATTTCTGTTCGTTTTAAGTTTTGATGCTGCTCCTTACTTCCAGCTGAAAAAAAAACTTTTTCATATATATTTTTTCATTGTTTTTTTTTTAATAATGTTAGTAAATCCTGCGCTCCCTTCATGGAAATTTTCTTCCCCCATGACCAAGTCCTCGATGGAAAGTTCCCCCAGTATATCCCCCTCTTTTCGACCCCTCTCCCCGACCAAAAAATTCTCCTGAAAACACCTGTACACTTCCCAATAACCATTACTATATGTAAGCACTGGTCAAAGTTTTTAACTTGTAACCCCTCCCACGGAGACTATGGAGGAGTAAGTCGTCTCCAAAGACATAGTTATAAGGTTTTTCGATTACGTTGAATAAAATGGCTATCTCAGAATTTTGATCCGTTGACTTCGGGAAAATAATTAGCGTGGGAGGGGGCCTAGGTGCCCTCCAATTTTTTTGGTCGCTTAAAAAGGGCACTAGAACTTTTTATTTCCGTTTGAATGAGCCCTCTCGCAACATTCTAGGACAATTTGGTGGATACGATCACCCCTGGAAAAAAAACAAAACAAAAAAAAACAAATAAACACACATCCGTGATCTGCCTAAAAGTCATAGAACACTACTGTAGAAATTTCAAGCTCCTATCTGCAAAAATGTGGAATTTTGTATTTTTTGTCAGAAGGCAGATCACAGATGCGTGTTTATTTGTTGTTGTTTTTTTCAGGGGTGATCGTATCAACCCAGTGGCCCTAGAATGCTGCAAAAGGGCTCATTCTAACGGAAATGAAAAGTTCTAGTGCCTTTTTTAAGTGACCAAAATCTCGGAGGGCACCTAGGCCCCCGTCCCACGCTAATTATTTTTCCAAAGTAACCGGATCAAAATTCAGAGATAGCCATTTTATTCAGCGTAGTCGGAAATCCTTATAACTAAATCCTTATAAGTGTACAGACGTCTTCAGGGGCGTTTTCATTTGGTCTGGGGCAGGGTTGAGAAGAGAGGGATATGCTGGGGAAACTTTTCATGGAGGAAGAAAATTTCCATGAAGGGAGCGCAGGATTTCCTACTATTATTAAAAAAAAAACAATGAAAAAATAAATATGACAAAGTTTTTTCAACTGAAAGTGAGGAGCAGCATTAAAACTTAAAAGGAACAGAAATTATTACGCATATGAGGGGCTCACCTCCTCCTAATACCTCGCTCTCTACACTAAAGTATTTTTAGAATTTCAACTATTTATTCTACGGCTTTTGTAATTCAGGGGTCATTCTTAAGAAATCGGGACAAAATTTAAGCTCTAGTGTGAAGAGGGAGGTACTGTTGAGGGGGTGAGCCCCCCTCATATATGTAATAAAAATGTGAGAATACAGAAGTTCCTTACGTAAGCTAATTTGTAAGTTACGTATGTCTTTAACTAGTAAAATTTATTTTTACTAATAATTTTACTAATAAAAAAATTCGTAAGAAATTAAAAGTTCTAGTTGCCTTTTCAGGTAACCAAATAATCGGAGAGCAACTATACCTCCTTCCCCGCTCCTATTTTTTTCTCAAAATCGTTTGATCAAAACTATGAGAAACCCATTTAGCCAAAAAAATAAATACCCAAATTTCGTTTTAATTATTCATCTGTGGAGAGCATAAATCAAAACATGCATTGATTAAAAAACGTTAAGAAATTAAATTAAATAAAAACAAGTGTTTTTAACTGAAAGTAAGGAGTGACATTAAAACATAAAACGAACAGAAATTACTTCATATATGAAAGCGGCTGTCTCCTCATCAATGCCCCGGTCTTCACGCTAAAGTCTGACTCTTCCTCTTAACTCTATTTTTTAAAACAGTAAAAAACTTCAGCGTAAAGAGCGGGGCGTTCATGAGGAAGCAGACCCTTTCATATACGAAGTAATTTCTGTTCGTCTTAAGTTTTAATGTCACTCCTTACTTTCAGTTTTATTTTTTTTTTAATTTAATTTGTAAGAAAACTTTGGTTTTCTAAGAATCCTCGAAGAAAGCTTTCAACTAAGTTCGCTGTTTAGTTTCGAATTAATGAAATGAGGTATTTTAAATAGCCTATCCCTAGGAAATAAAGTGGAAAAAACAATAAATTTTAAAATGCATTCTATGCATGCCGTCACAGTTGCATATACATGGGCATTTTGTACTTGAGAATGATAGTGCTCTTTTGCTCATTTTCTAATCTCCCTTGGTCGGTAACCAAGCTTTGCAAGACACTGTCAAATATATTATTATTTCTCGGCTGAAGCATCTCACCAAAGGAAGCTGTCAATCAAAACCTTTGACAAGACTTGATAATTGGTGCTATTTGAAGTTTTGACAATCGACGATCTCTAGAGAATTAAAAGACAGAAGGGTAACCTTACTTCAATTCTGAAGCTCGATGTTTTCAAGTTCACTTAATCATGGCCTTAATGTTTTTATAAATTTTTATTTATTTATCTCTTTGCGCAAAGCGGAACCATTGTTCTAAAAAGTGTTTAATATTATACTATTTTATGTTTCTTGCCGTGTCGCCACCCGGCCACCGCAATCGGCCATCACTCGCAGCGGTTGGCAACCCGCCCGGCCCAGCCTACAGCCGTGTTGGCAGCAGTTGGCACCCCCTGCGTTCCGGGGGAGAGGCAACCTCAAGTGCTTTGCCATGTTGGCAGCAGTTGGCACCCCTACGCTCCGGGGGAGAGGCAACCTCAAGTGCTTTTTCAATATCCAAGTGTTTTTAGGTGCCTATTTTGTGTCTAATAAAAATATGTTTTAAAAATTTATAGTGCCTTTGTTTATATATTAAAGAAAACAGGTATTGTGTTACCCATCAAGCGAAGACCTGGGAAAATTTCCCCCGTTTTTTAAACAGGGGGGAAACACCCTCTAAATTAAAGGAACCTTAATGAAAATTGCACTATCATATTCAGGGTACCAGAAAACCCGATTGTAGAAGTTTCAAGCTCCTATCTGCAAAAATGTGAAATTTTGCTATTTTTGCCAGAAGACAGATCACGGATGCGTGTTTATTTGTTTTTTTTTGTGTGTTTTCCCAGGGGTAATTGTATCAAAATAATGGTCCTAGAAGGTCAGGAGAGGGGGCATCTGAACGGAAGAAAAGTTCTAGTACCCTTTTTAAGTGACCAAACAGATTGGAGGACAACTGGGCCCCCTCCCACGACCATTTATACCCAAAATTATCTGAATAAAATTTTGAGATAGCTATATTATTCAAAATTGTTATAATATCCAATAATTATGTCTTCAGGTCTAAATTACCCCCCAGAGTCCGTGGAAGAGGCCTTTAAATCATTAACTTCGCTCATTGTCGGCGCATAGGCCTTTTATTTGTTGTTGGGAAGTATCCGGACATTTTTTTTGGGGGGGGGAGGGCAGGCTGTGCGTTTGGTTGATTTCAATAGGGAGAATCTCACTTGGGGAGAGAAATTTCTTTGGGCTTATTATTCCAGGGAAAATCTTACGCTGGGGGATTTGACAGAATTACTCTGCGATATATATTTTAATTGTCTTACATTCTCTTTGCCAAATCTTTGTCTAAGACTTTTGACACTTTAACAAGTTCAGTGGAGCATAAGTAGTTCCCCTTTTCAAAAATATTTCTTGTTCGGTTGATTCGGACTGTGTCAGTAACATTAAATTTTTTCTTTTTGGCTTGCCCCCTTCATTGGAACACTGCTTATGAAAAGTGTCTTAAGTGAAAAAAATACCGAGTAAGTTATTACCGGGATGAACTTCAAGAGGAATATGATTGGACAAGGATCGATAAGGACGCTGATTATAAATCTACATGATTTTGTCTAAATCTTGAATAAAAGCAGCAATATTTTTCAATGTACAATATCTCGATTTTAAAAGTTGAATTGTTCTTATCAATCATTCACCCAACTCGATTTTCTGAGGAATTATCGAGGGTTTTTTTCCTGCGTTTTTTGATTTCCAGAAATAATTTCCACGTAGGGGGCATTTCTGGAGTCATCGAGGATCCGATATGAGACTTAAGTCTTATTCAAATGAAAGAATGCTTAGGTAAAATTTTCAAGCTGAGTCGTCACAAGCAGTTTTACAAGAAGGGGGATTCTCACTGAAGATGGAACTGTTTGGAGGGAATTTGATGGGGGTGCACTTTAGGTTGAATAAAGTTTCTACGGAATAGTTTTTTGTGAGGGGAGGGGTATATTTCAGCAAGATATACCAGTATCACTTGAAAAAAAGCTAAAATTATTCCATATATGAAGGATTGCCATCCCTCAATACCTTGCTCTTTACGCTAAAGTATGACTGTCTGTTCCACTTTTATAAGAGTGTCTGCTGAAACGCAGGTGTCATTTAATTAGAATAGGAAGCTTTTTTAAGAGTGCTAACAGCTTTAGCCTAAAGAGCAAGGTATTGAGGAGGAGGCAACCCTTCATATACGGAACATATCTGCCAAAATTAATAAGCGAATTTGTTTTAAGTCTTATGTACGGTGAGCCAAAATTGGACCTGTATTAGTTGAAAAAAGTTGAGAAATTAGATAAAAAAAGCAAGTTTTTTAATTGAAAGTATGGAGCAATATTGAAGTTTAAGACAAACAGAAATGATTTCGTATTTGAAAAGGGCTGTCCCCTCCTCGAAACCACGCTCTTTACGCTAAAGTTTCTATTGTTTTAAAAAATAGAGTTGTGACAAAGAGTCAAACTTTAGCGTAAAGAGTGAGGTGTTGAGGATGGGACAGCCCTTTTCATTTACGGAATAATTTCTGTTCTTTTTAAGTTTTAATGTCACTCCTTACTTTCAGTTAAAAAAAAGCTTGTGTTTTTATTTAATTTCAGTAAGGCATATACGCTCATTGTTTTACAATAAATTATTTATAAAACAACTGTTCTAAAGCCGTCTATTTAAATAATTTAGAATCCCTGCCCAAGTAAGAATATGGCTTTAGCTTGATATCTGGTCTCAACGGCTTAAAAATCCCCTGTTTATCGACTTTGATGGGGGAAAAAGATCATAAGTGAAGCACGAATATACAGTGTTTTGATTAACCTGACTACCTGACTGTGCATACTACCTACGCACTACCCTGATCTACCCTGTACTATCCTGTGATACCCTGTAGGCCTACTACCCTGATCATTTAAGTCGACTCCGTGACTGGCCGCTGAACAGGCAGCTTGGGGGAGGGGGGGAGATTATACTGTGCAAATTGTTCCTACTGAGCCTTTATCAGCAAGGTCTAATATGTGTACTTTTCTGATAAGGTTTGTCTATGCAGTTCAATTTTAAATGGGCCCTTTGGATAGCCTGGTGTCCTTGCCCCTGAGTCTAAATGGATTATATTATCCATAACAAAATATTTTCTTGACCTTTCTACTGTTTTGATCAAAATGTCTATCTTGGAATTCTGATAAGATGCAAGGCAGCCAGGGGAGCAGAAGACTTTAATGGGATTTTTTTCCACCTTCCAATCGTCTTCGTCAAAAACGAAATGGGCAAATCATTTATTAGACCACACTGCTTTTCCATTTACGAAAATTTAGCGAGAAAAACAGGTTTTAATCTCAACAAAGCAGTGAAAAAAAAACAAGCAGCACTTTAATTTAAAAACTCCGAAAAGCTCGGCTCCACGTCCGGGAGCCCTTCTCAGCGGAAAAGAAACGAAAAACCAAAAAAAAAAAACTTTACGTGAAGTGACAAAAAACCAAACAGTCGTTTCTAAAAATAACACCAAAACGAACGACAACTAAACACAAGAAAAAGAATAAGTAAATACAATTCACGTTATAAATAAAATTCCAGCACTGATTTTACTACATAAAAATAAAACAAAAGCGAATATTTATAGTTCAAATGAAAGGTCATTCTCCTCTCAACAGTCAGTGGATAAATGGGATATAATAAAAGTGAAGACTATACATACTGGAACAACCAAAAAAAGGTCACTAAACCCCAGATCCATCACCCCTAACTAAATATCCCAGGTTTAAAAACGACCTCATAAATTATAAACTAAAATGGATTTTTCATTTGCTAGTTTAGCTGCGGTTCGTTGACTTTTGCCAGCTTTAACCTTATTGTGACTTCTGTGTGCATGGTTATCACTTGTTCCAGGACAATTAAGTAAATAACTACCGGTTGACGATTTTACCTGCTCCAATATTAAGTTATTATAAATTTAATTTATTTTGAAATCCCTTTCATCTCTATTAATACTAATACCCCATAGACGATTTTTTTTTCTATAATTTGTCTGATACTTTGCAAAAGTCCTATAGACGTATCTACAATTTTTATTTGTTGAAATAAAACATTGTGATGAGGAAAACCAAATACGTGTGCTGCTACAGCTGATTCAAAAATTTCCGGTTTTTGATTACGTTTTACCTCAATCTATGGGATTTTTATGCTGCTGTAACCCATTTTCTAAACTCTGCTGTGTCCCTCCTAAACTTATTTAGTTATTTTTCATTTGTTAAGTTGTCGTTTTTTTTGCATTTTTAAAAACAACTATTTTTTCACTTATGATAATTTTTTTGTTGGGGGGCTTGGGGGTTTCTTTTCTTTTCGCAGATAGAGGCTCTCAAACGATTGGCTGAAATATTCAAATTTTTTCAAATTAAATTGTTTTTTCTTTTATTTTTTGTTGACGGCTTTGTTGAAAATAAAACCCTTTTTTATCGCTTAATTTTTCGAAATGGAAAATTGCAATTAGCGATCAGATGAGCCTTCCCCAAAATTTTTGTGACCATTCATCCAATATAATAAAGCAGAAAAAATAAAAAAAAGCGAAAAAGAGTGTCAGTGAGTGGAGTGTCGCTCTTCATCACGTCAATAGGCTACTATTGTTTTGACATTATTACCATAAATAGAATTTCGAAAAGCAATTTAAATTATGATGTTTTTGTTTTTAAGGACTCCATTAATAGCCCCTTCCAAGCTTGTTAGTCCCAACTACGATCTTTTGAATGTGATAATTCATAACATGTTATGCAACCTTTATGCATACTCAAATAAGCGAAATACGCTGAATCAATTGGTCTGATCTGCGTTCCTAGTTCTTTTTCAAGCTTCAAGACAATTTAAAAGCATTATTTTTTTTAATAAGTTCTATCTCCTTTTTTAAAAATGCTGCCAATAGGGAGGGGGAGGGTCAGGCCTATCTGCTTTCTTGGATCCTCCCTCTTACTTCCCAATTTTAAAAGATATTGTTTTTGGTATTTTCACGGAAAAAATTTGCCCCCTAGATTTCAAGACTTACATTTTGCCCCCCCCTCCTCTATTTATTTAAGTTGGTACTACTGTCTCTAAAATAAAGAAATAACTAGAACTGTGGCTTTTGACATCAAGACTGTGTTTTTTTTTATATTCTGAGCATAGAAAAAAGCCTATTTTCAACAAACAATTTTCATCAATAACAATCAAAAGCCCTATAAGTATACTTCAGTTTTTTTTGCTTTCCTGCAAAAATTATAATATCTTATATCAGGGTCGTATCCAGGATTTTTTTTGGGGGGGGGAGTATTTTACACAAATATTTTTTATCGGGCTGGATTTACTCAAAAAATAACCTCAAAAAACACATAAAAAAATTGTTCATATCCATTTTTGTTATGTTTTTACGAGTCAGATAAACATTTCAGGGATGTTCAAAACCCCCACCTCTTGGATATTGCCTTGTCTTACATACAACTTTTTGAATTACTAGACCCGTTCATTAGAAACCGCTTCTGATTTAAGCTTCAACTCAGATTCTACAGCTCCAACCCTCCGACTCCCATCGGTAGAAAAAATGTCATTTATTCAGTTAACCATTCGAATCTGAAGAAAGAGAGCGCTCGAAAGATAACTAAAAAATTTCAGCGCGCGCTTCTTCAATTCAATTCAATTGGCTGCTAGCCGTCGTAGAGAGAAGAGCTATGTGTATTTTATTGTTTTGTGTAAATTTCAGGATAATGGATAATAAAGTTTAAGCAAAATTTGTAAGTGGTTAATATTTTGTCTATGCTTTCCTTGCCAATAGTATTAACTAATGACAAGAAATTGATTTAACTTTAAGTCTTTGACCGAGCTTGTTGTCACTAGGCGTCGAATAGAAACAGGAATTTGGTGGTACTTAGGGTCCATTTAAGCAAAGGGTTTTGAGCACCTAGGGACAATCTCAATTTTTGTTCCGACCTTCATTACCGCAGTAGTCTATAAGTAGATCCATGTATTGGTGAAAAATCCCTAGTTTGACGCTCCCTCTGAGGTTGAGCCCGGGGGCAACCGTCTCCCCTTGCCCCCTACCGCTACGCAAGTTTATTTAAGGGCTGAAATTGAATTAGTGAGTGAAATGATAATTATTAATGGAAATAGTTTAAGAAAAAACAATGAGTAGTACAGTGGCGATTCTGGCCTCTCTTGTACCTCGGGCAAAATCTTGATTATCGCCCCCCCCTCGTCTCCCACAAAATTTTGAGGTCAAAATTGTTATTTATTAACTAAATTATTTTCGGTAAATTTTTCGTTGTTCATATTATTGACTTTCGAATAAAGTGAACATTCCGCTCGATGCCTTTTTTAAACCTCTTTAAGAATATAATAACCGCTTCTATTGCAGATTCAAATTCAAGCCCTTTTTGAGCTCTTTAAAATGACCAAAATATATATAGTTTTTGGGTATTAAAAATAATTAAATAGCTTAACCTAAACTAACTATCCTACAACTTTTTCCGTCGGCTTTCATATTTTCAATATTTATTGAAAACGCTGTCAATAATACGAACAACAAAAAATTTACCTTATTTTCAACATCTTAATTAATTAATAATCAAGTTTTTAGTTAGCCTAATTTTAATTTATTGTTTAATTATTATAATGTTATCCTGCGCCCAGAGCAGGATGTTTACCAAAGTTTATCTCCAAATTTACCCAAGACAGGGTTAAGTGATTATCTTCTTCAGAAAGAAATGCTGTAAAGTTCTGAAAACTGCTAAATTCTAAAATATTTTTGATATACCATTCCCAAAAGCGCATCACCTTACTTTACCAAAATCCACCCACCACTTTTTATATATATATATGCTACTTAATGAATTTTCCACACGCCAACTATCTTCTTCATATTAATTTAATGGCAACAGTGCCGTCGGCCCATGCAAAATTCTTTGAATGTATATAACCTTGGCTATATATTTGTACATTAGGGGGAGGGGTAAAGTAAAGTGATTTAGTTTTAGGAATTACATATATAAGTATTTTAAAAGTAGCCTAGTGTACTTATTTGTTATAGCGACAACACTTAACCTCTTCATCTAAGTAGAACCGGTTTCTGCGACGCTCAATCCTAGTAAAATATACCAAAATGTAATGAAAATGTAATACTTTAGAAACAAATTTTGGCTATATATTTGCATATTAGGGGGGTGTGGTAAACTGTAGCGGGTCTGCATGTAAGATGTGTTGGCTACAATTATTCTACATATTCTAAAACAAGAATTGTTTTCTAACTTCACACAGTCCAAAAAATCTGCCCCCCCCCCTAATGCACGAATATATAGTCCAGGTTACATATTTCCCGTCTATTCTGTCACTTGTCTTTGTAGCTCTCATGCTAAGCTGAAAGAAGCTAACGAAAGAAACCAATCCTTTCACTTGAGTGTTGTAGCTACAACAGATAAGTACCAAAGGTAATTTCAGCATTTTGTAGTGTTTCCTTCTGGAGAGGCCAACCACTAAATAAGAACCTGCCTAATTTTGAACTTTACAGTATATTTTTAGACCCCCTCCCAAAAAATTACCTCAAATTAGTCTTGAGGGGCCGGACTAGTTTAGATCAGTCAACTCGTCATTTACCCAAGATTCTCGGTCTCAGTTCTTCCCTGGTAAAACATGTGTTGCGGAAATTTACGGAGGGAAACTTGATACTCTGAAAATCTTTGATTGCCTGAATAAAGCAAGTCCGTGCGCATGCCTATATTTGGACTTTTAAAACATGACCCCCCCCCCCAAATGAGTTCCAGGGAACGAACTTGTTCCAAGCAATAATTTATTTCTTTTCACAACCTTCTATAATCAACGAAAATTAGTAATCTTACGAATCCATTATATGCGGTTTTAACCTAATTATCTGTTTTATCAGTAGGACCTAATTATCTGTTTTTGTCAGTAGAGCTTAATTATCTCATTACTGACTGATTAATATATGGCTATTCATTTTCTTAGCTTTTATTTCTACATTTGGTAAATGTGTATTAGTCAATAAAAAAGGATCTTTCGTGCAGAACTGCTTAATTTTTCTGACTATGCAGCTCAAAGATTGAGAACCAAGTTTGTAGTGTATTGAGCCAATTTGTGCATATTGGTTTCAATTTGAAGGAAGAATTGCCCCCCCCCCCTCACAGATTTTTCTCCTTTTCTCCGTAGATTTTGAAAAACATGTCCTTTTGTATTTTCATTCAAAAATATCTTTTTGGTGTATTTATTTGAAAAAAAACCAGCAAAATTACCCTCTTGGATGTAAGAGCTATTTTTACAAAAAAAAAACTTCAAAAAATCATGAAACAAGGATTAGCAAACACATGAGGCTGAAAATACTTTTCCTTCTGCAGTAGATTTACTTCTGGCCTTTGAAGACCAATGAAGTATTGGGGGGGGGAGTAAATGTACGAACCATATATTTAATGTATGCCCAAGGACAGTAAAGGGCAGTGCACTTCGGAGGGGGGATGGGCTGGGTTATATTCTTCAAGGTCTTCAATTCCTGAAAGTTCCACTCTGGTAACTCTTCCACTTTCCAGGATGAAAAAAAGCACACATTTTAAAAATTTTAAGCCGAAAGTCCACTCATGCAGGCTCTCCCGACGAACGGGGGACCGCCAACTTTATGAAATCATGAACAATCTTAGCGTTTTTGGGACTGCGCCAAGCATGGCAGAACCGTAAGGCATGGAGCTCCGAGATATACAACCGCTCAGTAATGATATGAATTTTTTTCATAGAATCAAACATACTTTTGTCTAGAATAAATTCAAATAATCAAGATTTAGGTTTTTCGGAAAATTTTATCGATTGGTCACATTTTGTTAAAGGATTATCCGCGTATGTTCAGTTTCAATTTTAGAATTGCCAGTTTATAACCTTACGTATGTGAATTCAGGTGAAGTTCAAACGTAGTCAGTTTTATTTACTCAGATCACGAATGAAATACTTCCAACAGAGAAAGACTTGGAATCACAATCTTAGTGTTTGAATGTCAACTCAGTTGGAGTCATGAAGAAGGAAGACAGCCAGATGTAATTTAGATAGTAGATACTATTGTAATACGATGTTACTGGGCAGGAATTTCTGTTTTTTTAGGGGGCAGTTTCGATAGCTTAAATTTGTTAAAAGAGCAAAAAGTATGGTTTACGATACGTATTAACACCAAAGAGCAACGATTCCCCAAAATTGTAAGGAATCCAAAGAATATACGTCTTGTCAAAAATTTGAGTACTTCCGTGTTACATGGCACACACTCGATAACTTGGATCGCGAGGATGAAACGATAACCGGTTTTCACAGTCTTTGTACCAAACAATTAGCTATATTTTAATTAAAATTTTAGTTGATATTTTGGTTAGGTTAGGGGTTTAATACAATGTATTCTATGCAGCCCCCCTACTATAATTCTTTGTTGTAGTTCATAATTTGGTCACCGAAGTATTTTATTTTCATCATATTTGGTTTTGTTTCATTAGAATACACTAAACTTCACTTTGTACTTGTGTATTATTAAACAATTTTTTTTTTAAATGAAAGTAAGGAGCGACATTAAGACTTAAAACGAACAGAAATTACTCCGTATATGAAAGGGGCTTTTCCTCCTCAACGCCCCGCCCTTTACGCTAAAGTTTGACTCTTTCTCCTAACTCTACTTTTTAAAACAGTAAAAAACTTTAGCGTAAAGAGCGAGGCGTTGAGGAGGAAAAGTCCCTTTCATATACGGAATAATTTCTTTTCGTTTTAAGTTTTAATGTCGCTCCTTACTTTCATTTAAAAAAAATTATTTTTTTTGTTTAATTTCTGGACGTTTTTAAATTAATGCATGTTTTGATCTTTGCTCTCCGCACATAAATAATTAAAATGAAATTTGCATATTAATTTTTTCTGGCTAAATGGCTTTTTCATAGTTTTAATCGAAAGATTTTGAGAAAAAAGGAGCGAGGGAGGAGGCGTAGTTGCCCTCCAATTTTTTGATTACTTAAAAAGGCATTAACTTTAGTTTTTTACGAACGTTTTCATAAGTAAAAAATATACGTAACTTACGTAGCGAACTTCTGTATTCGTATGTTTTTATTGCGTATATGAGAGGGCTCACCCCTCGTCGATATCTCGCTCTTTACACTAAAGCTTAAATTTTGTCCCAATTCCTTAAGAATGACCCCTGAATCACAAAGGCCGTAGAATAAGTAGTTGTAATTACTAAAAATACTTTAGCGTAAAGAGCGAGGTATTGTCTGTTCGTTTTCAGTTTTAATGCTGCTCCTCACTTTCAGTAGAAAAAACTTTTCATATTTATTTTTTCATTGTTTTTTAAATAATGCTAGAAAATCCTGCGCCCCCTCCATTGAAAGTCTCTTCCCCCATGAGAAGTTCCTCCATGGAAAGATCCTCCCACGTAACCCTTCCCGTCAACTCTCCCCCCCCCAACCGAAAAAATCCCCCTGAAAACGTCTGTACACTTCCCTGTAACCATTACTATATGTAAACACAGGTCAAAGTTGATAACTTGCAGCCCCTCCCACGGGGACTTCGGGGGAGTAAGTCATCCCCACAAGACATAGTTACTAGGTTTTTCGACTATAGTGAATAAAATGGCTATCTCGGAATCTTGATCCGGTGACTTTTGGGAAAAAATGGGCGTGGGAGGGGGCCTAGGTGCCCTCCTATTTTTTTGGTCGCTTAAAAAGGGCACTAGAACTTTAAATTTTCGTTAGAATGAGCCCTTTCGCGACATTCTAGGACAACTGAGTCGATACGATCACCCCTGGGGAAAAAAACAAATAAGCACGCATCCGTGATTTGCCTTCTGGCAAAAAATGCGAAATTCCACATTTTTGTAGATAGGGTCTTGAAACTTCTACAGTAGGGTTCTCTGATACGCTGAATCTTATGGTGTGTTTTTCGTTAAGATCGTATGATTTTTAGGGGGTGTTTCCCCCTATTTTCTAAAATGAGGCAAATTTTCTCAGGCTCGTAACTTTTGATGGGTAAGACTAATTTTGATGAAACTTATGAGTTTCGGTTACTATTGAGCCGGGTCGCTCCTTACTACAGTTCGTTACCACGAACTGTTTGATTCAGAACACAATAAGTGAAGTTAGGTTCTTTCGTGAAAGAAACTACGATACCGGTACATTTTAATGAAATATTTTATATATACAGGTGGTTAGGTTAGGTTAAGCATTTGATATAATGCACCCTCCCTTCCTAATATGTAAATATATAGCCCAAACTTTTTATAAAGCTAATGAAATAAAACAAAATATTATGAAAATATAATACTTTATTAGGAAAATTGTAAAATTACAACTTAGAATTATGTACCCAGACCGCATAAATGTCGTTAAGAATCGCGTTAAAAGGGGGTCTTCGTCCGCCTTTACTGCCGCCCGCCACGGAAACCGAATTTTCTCAGCAAAATTCTTGAGTGTGTTCTGAATTGAATAATGAGCAAGTACCAAATATTTAATTAAAATGTAACTGCATCGTAGTTTGTTTCACGAAAGAACCTAACTTCACTTATTGAGTGTGTTCTGAATAATACACAAGTGCCCTTCACTTCCCGAGTGTGTATCATATAATACGGAAGTACAAAAAATTGTACTGAGAATTTGCAATAAGCATAATATGACGAAATATGAATACAAGATGCGACTCAGTAAGATTAAATTATACTCTATCCCGGATCCCCAAGAAAATGCACAGCATTTGATTAGTTGCTTCTGCCAAGCACGATAAACCCGCTTATTTGCGAGTAGACGCTACTGATCGCAGTTAATAATCTACAGTTATGGAAGGGCAAGGCAAGAGAGTATAAATTTTTAGAAGCGATACAAGCGTCTGTTAAGGGATGTTATAAGAATAAGCTTTTAAACCAGAAGCACAATAACTACTACATCTGTTGGTCTATCTTATCTAGCTGAGCGCATTAGCGTGGGGATGTTCCGAGGTAGCTCTTTGACCATGATTAATATCTTAAATAATATCTGAGACCACGGTCAAGACCCCCGCTTGGCCGTCCTCAGTACAGAATAAACTGACAAAAATATAAAAAAATAACTCTTAAAACAAAACACAAAACTAAAATATGATGACCCTTTCTCAGTAACGATGAAAGGGTAACTCTTTCACTGTCACTGAGAAAGGATCATCGTATTTTATTTTTGTGTTTTGTTTTAAGGTTTGGTCTTTTTATTGATTTATTTGAAACATTTGCATAATTTTCAATTTTTTCACCGGCTGTTTATTGTCCTCATTCTTCCTTTCTTTGCGATTTTTTTTTGTCATGATTAATATCGCAAGGAGCGCGAAACGACTGATGTCGAAATAGGAGCATACACTTGACTCTTAAGGGGAAGGGCTGAAATACAAAAATAAAATTTGTATTTGCCACCCGCGTCCCTTCATAAAAAAATGTTGTAAAAAATGTAAATGTAGTTTCGTAAAACATTTTGCTTTGTTTTATTTGATCTAAAAGATTTTCTTGTAGCTTTATCTAATTACAATATGCGCCCGAGAATAGCATTAAGATAAACGAACATAGCTTCTAGTACTAAGAATGAACACAAATGAATAAATTTTTTACGTCTTTTGACTATTTTGACTATTTAAATTACCGTGATCTCCAAAGATCAAATCTCCAGAAAATCAAAAGCAGTTTTATAGGTATGTTATTGGTCTTGATATAAAGTTAAAAGGCGTTGTCTTGGTATAAAGTTTTACAAACAAGATTCGTTAGTTTATAGTTTAAATTATTAGCAGAGCCGTAAATTAGGATGAATGCATAGAAAGCTATTTCTTCTCAAGGGAAATACTACTAAAATATTGAAAATTGGGTACTATTATGGCACGCGTGGAATTATCTCCATTCTATGAAGCCAGACTTGTTAGAACCTACGGCTCAGTTTTAAACTGAACTAAGTCTATTTTCGGTTTTTTTTCTAAACTCATAAAATCGTCAGTGGCGGTGGAGATATTTTGGACACCTCCGTATGGGCAGCCACATACTCCCAAATACCGGTTTACCTACCAAATACCAGCCACTATCAGAAATTCGAAGCCGAGGAAGACCAAAAATACACTGCGTCGGACCTACTAGGGGAATCTATGCAACCTGTACAGCCCCGTTCGACAGAATGGGAGGGCATCATTGCAGCAGCAAACCTGAAATATGAATGGCGGCTCCTACTTGATAACCCGGGTGCGTTTTTGGATGAATTTTTTTGGAGCTGGTTGAAAGAAATATTTAGAAAAGTGAAATCACCAGTGGCGGTGGAGATATTTTGGACACCTCCGAATGGGTAGCCACATACTCCCAAATACCGGTTTACATACCAGCCACTACCAGGAATTCGAAGCCGAGGAAGACCAAAAATACACTGCGTTGGACCTACTAGGGGAATCTATGCAACCTGAAAGATGAATGGCGGCTCCTACTTGATAACCCGGGTGCGTCAGGAGACACAGGTGGTCCTAAGATCTGAGGTCTAAATCCATAATACATGTACACTAAATTTTCCTGTGATTAATTATTAAAAACTAGTCTGAAAGTTCTTAAAGTTGCTAAAACACTATGAATATTTATAAAGAATTTCACTAAAGCTGGTTTATTTAAATAGATAATATTAAAAACAAAGTAGCAGGCAAGTAGTGTAAATAATACTCGCCTGCTGAATAAATACCCGTAATAAAATGACATATTTTTCCACAAGTGAGTTAATTTATAAAATTAGCCCAAAGCATCCCCCCACTCCCGTTTCAAATCAGCTAAAGATCAGACACATTTATTGTTCCTTGCGGAACAGTAAATTAGTATTTGATGCTCTGCGTTAATACATAGTTACGGTGGTCATTACATAGAAAGGGCCCGTTTTTCTGTGGTCGGTCCCTTACAGCCCCATATCGACTCTGAATCATATACTACAGACATTATCTCATGCATATATTTTTGAAATTGCATCACTCGTTGCCGATTGGGATGTATGAAGAAAAATTATCCATATTTGTGGTCAATGAAAAAGCAACATGGAAAAGAAATACCCAAACATCGGGCCTTTTGAGCGGATAGCCCTTAAAAGAGAATCCAGATTTGACCTCTGTTATGTGGGCCTGATTACAGCAACTCGTTAGGGATTATATAAAATAGAGGTCTAGCTAATGGACCTTGTTTACAGATTTACTTGTCAGATTTGATTTCACTCAGCTCAAGTATGGAATTATTGTTGGGTAATTTCTTTGAAATGCATCTAGCATCAAATTAATCCGGGTACCTGGGTACTCTAAAGTTGTTTGATTAGTGGTTTTAATGTCTATTCTGAACCAAAGCCTTTTGTTGTACAGTCAATGCTAACTCAGAAGAAAACGCTGATATGTTTTTTCGCTCATTTTGATTTAAAGATTTTATTTAAAAAAAAAGACTTGTCTTATTCTCAAGTAACTTTTTGCGTACTGAGGACAGTGAAAATAAAATATGGTCGTTTGAAACTTAACCCGTTAAATATATGCACTTTTGTGTGTACATTTCAAATGTTAGGGAACAAAATCGAAAATTCACTTTCTAAAGAAAAAGACGTCTATCTGCCGTTATGCAGTTTTTTCTAGTATCAGGCACAAAACAAAAGCAAAAAATAGGTAAAAATTCAGCATAAAAAAGCTAAAAGCATATGACCAAAACAGCTTAAGAAGTCGTACCTTTCTTTTGAAGGTATAACTGTCTTTAGGAATTCAAAGATTGTTAATTTTTAGATTTTTTAAGGACAGAAAGTCAAAATTAATTAATTGTTTTTTCAAATTTATTTTACGATTCAACGTTGCAGCACTAACTCGAAACGAGCTGGGGAAAAGGACAGGGCAGGGATGTTCAAAAGACCGTTAAGTTTGGCTTGGTGTTTAGGTGTGAATATCAAAATTTTCTTACAAATTATAGTGAAACACAAGCGAGCACTCCGTGGGCATTATTCCGTCTGGAGCTCTGCTAATCCGAATTTCCGAAGAAGAACTGCTCCCCCAATAAATAGAAATGGTCTGGTCGTTAAAGAATTCGAGAGTTTCTGTGATAGGATCTGATGCCTCAGGAGTCTTGAGGTGAGGTACTTCAGAAAAATCTTTGAGGTAGAAATATCTGCATATTCCTACAAAGTTGTACCTATAGTGCTGGTAGGAATTATACCTGTGTCTAGGTATGACCTTAAAAGAAACATATTTTCGCAATAACAAAACCCTGTACTGCAGTAAAAAGGGTTCTTTGTGCTCATTTGATGAGTACCAATGGTTAGCTTTTCACCGTTTTCACCTGTCAATCTTTAAAAAAAATTTAATTTATTCCTCCCCAAGAAAGAAATTTTAGCCACGATTAGCTATTTGTCTCACTGGTGTGAACTGTGTGAAGTATCTTTTTATACAGTTTGTAGTGCCACGAGGTTTTTTGAGGTCACATAGTGGAGGCTAATCTTCGCAAAACAGTTTTCGCATCCCCCTCCTCCACATATTCAGGTATTAATTCCTTAAAAGAAACAAATTGCAGCAATAACCTAAAATTACGAACCATGGGTTTAATATCAGTTAATGACTACTTATCATTAATAAACGGTCCGATTGAACATGGTTTTAATTTGCGCTGGTTCTTCAATGTGGCTTACTTCCATTCTTTAACTTTGATATACGGCACATTAAACACAGGCTATTTCGGGTTGTTGCATTCAAACTTAAATGTAAAAGCAGCCTCTTTGATTACTGGTAATTATTCCTTTCCATACACTTTAGGATTCTAAATAAGGTTACTCGATAATCTGATAGTGTTATTTTATTCCTACTAATTACATAGTTCTAAGTATCACTTCAATTCTTGCTGCATCTTTCTACACGTTTTTTGTACATTAAAATGAACATTAGTGGTGAATATTCTCTATGAGATATTGTAAGTGTACTCTCGCCTTGTCAATTTTCATTTTGATGATGTATATATTTCAAAATTTATTATAATTGATACAAAATATAAGTTTTAAGAAGGTTCCGATGAGGGGCTATCCACTTGAAATAATGAGACGTGCTTGGGAAAATAATGTACCGAGACTAAAATTTTTGTTTAGGGAGAGGAGACATTATCTTACTTTTCTATATTGTCACCTACTTTTATGCAAAGTTTTCGAGCCAAATGCCAGGAATTCCAGAGTAAAAACACAAACTTATAGTTTAAAGTTATGTTTTTGACATCTTTTTTTTGCTAAAGAGCAAAATAGACTATTACAGTGATTGACACACTCTGTTTTTCCTTACATAATACTGGACAATTTTGCATAAAAAAAACTGGTACTTGCTACTGTTTCATAGTACTTTGTTTTAGGAGGGTGGAGGCTTCAGTTCACTAAGGCCCCCCTCCATTTTGATTATGTGCAAAATTCATAGTTATTATGTACCAAGTAGGGGCGTGATTAGCTATGGGACAGGGGGCAACTGTCCCCAGACCCTAGTTAGTCCTTCCAGCTGAAATTTTGTTTCTTCAAAAACTTCTGAAGATAAGCCTGCATAATTCAAGCATCTAGAGAAACTAGTTGGTTTTCATTAGTAAATCTTAGCCTATAGAGCTCATTTTTCAGTTTTCACTATCATTCTAACTTAATTTGGGAAAATTGACACCGACTTGTCCCTCCCCCTCTCTAGGATTTTGATTAAATCAAGCCACTGGTTCCAAGCCTTGTTAACTGTTAACTATGATAGTGGATCCTTATACCTGTCCTAGTTGTAATCATAACCCAAACCTAAGCGCAGGCCAACCATTTTGACTTGCATTTGGCAAGTCATAGGAGCAATTAATTCTTTCATTAATAAAGCTTTCGTCGGGTCGCTTTTAGCTTCTTAATGAAATGTTTCCGTAAGTTTATTTTTCTCCTTTGCGGCATGGGGAAATAAATCTTTGAATTTTTCTTTTAGCCATAGATGAAATATTACGCCAATTTTGGTTCATTTGTCTTTATATTTCGTAGATGTTATTCATACCAAAGGGTGGAGGTACCGATAGAAGAGAAAACTTAAGTGAATCTCTAACCAAGACTCTGTATTTAAATTTCTAGTTTTTTAAATGTTTATATGAGGGAATATATATATATATATATATATATACTACTAATAACTCACTGCAGCACCAAACCGCCTGAGGCCAACACAGCTACGCACGGTCCTCCTCCAACCTAATCTATTTAAAGCCTTCCTCTTTACATCCTCCCAACCCAGACAAGGAAGACCTGCTTTCCGTGTAGCCCCAGACGGTTGGCGAAAAAGGACAATCTTCGGTAATCTGTCATCCTTCATCCGTAGAACGTGGCCTAGCCATCTCAACCTTTCTTTCATTATAGCCCCAGAAAGTGGGATTGAACCACACTTTTCGTACAACCTACTGTTTGAAATACGGTCAGTCAGCCGGGTACCCAGAACAATCCGTAGGCGTATATATATATATATATGTATATATATATATATATATATATATATATATATACTAGCTGTTGGGGTGGCGCTTCGCGCCACCCCAACACCTAGTTGGTGGGGGCGCTTCGCGCCCCCCCCAAGCCCCCCCGCGCGCGTAAGTCGTTACGCGCCATAATAGTTACGCGCCATTGTAGTTGTGTCCCTATGTCCCACCTGTGAATATAGATATAT
This sequence comes from Artemia franciscana, assembly GCF_032884065.1. Lineage (NCBI taxonomy): Eukaryota > Metazoa > Arthropoda > Branchiopoda > Anostraca > Artemiidae > Artemia > Artemia franciscana. The sequence goes on along the minus strand of NC_088867.1, from coordinate 15,660,622 downwards.
ATATATATATATATGGTTTTAACTACGTAAAACTTGCGAATATACAACATTCTTTGCTGTCCCATTGTCTTTGCATATAAATAGATTGTCAGGTTTACCGACTCTTGAACATGCAACATATAATGGTCCATGGGAAAACAATCTGTATTCAGATCTATACCTCATGATTCTAATGATTGCCCTTGAGCTTTGTTGATGGTGATTGCTAATCGACCATTCCCTGTCCCGGTGTCCCGGTCGTCATTTACATCCCCCTGTTTCCCCCGGTGTCCCCGTTGTAGTTGTGTCCCTGTGTCCCGGTCGTCATTTATATTCCCTGTGTCCCGGGTCCCGGTCATCATTTGTATCCCGGTGTCCCGGTCTGTATATACATTCGTTTTTTAGTTTTGTTTTTCTCCTTTATTTTTTTCCTTTTTTTTTCTTTTTTAGCTTATTTAGATTTTTAGATTTTTTAGTTTTTTTTATTAGTTTTTAGTTTTTATTTCTTTTTAGTTTTTTTGTCCCGGTCGTCATTTATATCCCCCTGTTTCCCCCGGTGTCCCCGTTGTAGTTGTGTCCCTGTGTCCCGGTCGTTATTTATATTCCCTGTGTCCCGGTCGTCATTTGTATTTTAGTTTTGTTTTTCTCCTTTATTTTTTTCCTTTTTTTTTCTTTTTTAGTTTATTTAGATTTTTAGATTTTTTAGTTTTTTTATTAGTTTTTAGTTTTTTTGTAGTTTTTACCTTCTTTTTAGTTTTGTTAATTTTTTTTTTTACTTGTGTCCTGGTCGTCATTTATACTCCCTGTGTCCCGGTGCTTTGTTGATTGCTAATCGAACATTCCTTTTGTCCTGGTCGCTTTCTCTTTGAGTGTCGTCATTTATTTTTTTCTTTTTTAGTTCTTTTAGTTTTTACCTTTTTTAGTTTTTTTTTAGTTTTTAGTTTTTTTAGTTTTTTACCTTTTTTTAGTTTTTTTAGTTTTTTTAGTTTTTTAGCTTTTTTATTTTTTTTATTAGTTTTTAGTTTTTTTGTAGTTTTTGCCTTTTTTTTAGTTTTTTTAGTTTTTTAGCTTTTTTATTAGTTTTTAGTTTTTTTTGTAGTTTTTGCCTTTTTTTAGTTTTTTTAGTTTTTTAGCTTTTTTATTTTTTTTATTAGTTTTTAGTTTTTTTTGTAGTTTTTGCCTTTTTTTAGTTTTTTCAGTTTTGACGTCACCTGATCCAGTTTTTTCAGGTGACGTCACCTGATCCACGATCCACAGATCCACAGACAACTTATTTTTATATATATAGATAGTTTTTTTTTTTTTACTTATGTCCTGGTCGTCATTTATACTCCCTGTGTCCCGGTGCTTTGTTGATTGCTAATCGAACATTCCTTTTGTCCTGGTCGCTTTCTCTTTGAGTGTCGTCATTTATTAGTTTTTTCCTTTTTTTTTTAGTTTTTTATTGGTTTTTACCTTTATTTTAGCTTATTTTTCAGTTTTTTCCTTTTTTTTAGTTTTTTTTTATTTTTTATTTTTTTTAGTTTTTTACCTTTTTTTAGTTTTTTTAGTTTTTTTAGTTTTTTAGCTTTTTTACTTTTTTTATTAGTTTTTAGTTTTTTTTTGTAGTTTTTGCCTTTTTTTAGTTTTTTCAGTTTTTTTTTTAGTTTTTTATTGGTTTTTACCTTTATAGTTTTTTTAGTTTTTTAGCTTTTTTATTTTTTTTATTAGTTTTTAGTTTTTTTTGTAGTTTTTGCCTTTTTTAGTTTTTTCAGTTTTGACGTCACCTGATCCAGTTTTTTCAGGTGACGTCACCTGACACATCCATCCACACATCCACAGACAGACAGACAACTTATTTTTATATAGATAGATATATATATATATATTGAGATAGAGGAAGATAGAGAGAATTACCTTTCTTTAGTACAGAATCATGTTAAGAAACAGTAATACTGTTCTACATCACAATTGAATGTAACAGTAAGAATAAAAACTACGATAACTTAATTAGATTTAGGCAGTAAAAGATAAAATAAAACTAACCGAGGAATATTCCAAAAAAATTATATACTAAAAACGCAATATATATGTTTTACAATATATGAAAAACATAACATATTCAAAATGAGACGAAAAAGACAAACCGACTAATTATGCTTGGAGAGTGGCACATATTTTAGAGTTTAAGGTTTCTGCCTTTTTAGAAATTTCACTACAAAACTTGTGTCAAATTTTGATTCCAAACTAAATTGTCTGTCAGGGGAGTTGGCGAATTCTGTCTCCTTTTAACAATTCTATGGTTTCTAAGAAACAAAACCAAGATTATCTGGTATAGCCTACCCTGCAAGAACACATAGTTAATCAGCCATACTATGGTTCACCACTATCGTTGGGAGTAATTAACCGAAGTCCCATTTCTTCACCATCGTCGCTGGTCAAGTAACTTATATAAGTAATTTGTGAGCTAAGGGGGTTAGTCGCTTTCAAAAGTCATGTACATCATGTGGCGTGCGCGAAGGAAGTGGGCTATATCCGATGTGAAGAAACATTACGTGGCGCTTCAAGATTTAAACCAGGTGATTGAGAGTGGGTAATCCTTCGATGATCTATGCGAAAAATTTCTCTTTCTAAAAAGAAATAATAAAAAACTGTATACTCAATAGGCCTACCTGCTAATTCCCGATTTGCCATATACCCTATTGAGTTGTTCCGTGGTTCAGGCACACCATTGTTTGGCAAAGAGATTATTTCTCATTGGTAGGATCTTCATGTTTGTGCTTCGAGTTTGAAAAATAAATTTTAACGAAAAACTTACCGTGAAAAACTAATTTCTTTAAAACTACATAGTATATTTTAACGAAGGCCTACGCAAATAAGTTAAAATTAAGCTATGCTCCGCATAGGCACTTGGACGGGATTTTTTTCTGAGGGAGGGAGCAGGGCCAATAATAAGAAAAGCAGATTTTGTTTCGTAATTTGAATAAAAAGTACCCAGAAATCCTGGAGATTTCTGTTTTTTGTCCTGGGGCTGGGGCCGAGTACTTTCCCAGCTCTACAATTCATTTATTGTAAGTTCATTTTTGATAATATTGCCGTGGAAGCCTTCTGAGATCTGTGACCAATCTGAAAGGAAAACTTGGGAGTGCTTTTAACGACAGTGCATTCTTAAAGGGGGATCTCATACAAGACCCCTGCTCTCCTATGTGTCATATTTGACATATTTATATTTTTGTACCTTATTATAATTTCGTAATAAGGTTTAAAAAAAAATCTGGCTTCCTCTCTTCATATATTCCCACGTTGGGCACTGCATTCTTTCGAATATCATTAAGGAATCATTCAATTATAACATAGTTTGTTCCGCGTTTTTATTTCCAGATGTTTCTGGCAGAGTGAATTCTTTTGGGACCATTTGCGGACTTACTCCGAGCTGTCTTCCTAGAATGTCCTTCATTTTTTATTGAGCTGGAACTTTGTCTTTCCCATAATCGTTCTATGTGTCTTATTGCTCTAACCAAAAGGCGTATCTGATAATTTTAGAAAATGAAGTACTATAGATGGGCTGCATTTCCAAAAAAAGTGTGTATGAACTGACTTGTTGTGAAAAGTGTTCCATATGTGCAAAGGATTAAGATCAGATAAGATTGATTTTTTTAATCACTATCCAAAGTCTGGTTAAGCTGAACGTTTTGGAGTCAAAACTAAAAACAAACGCGGAAGAATTATGTGAGATGCAATTAGCAAAAAAGAAAAAAAAGACTGATAGTCAATATTTCAAAAAGATAAAAAAAAACTTTTAGAGTTTATAAAAAAACAGGTTAGTTAAAAACACAAAGAGGGGTAAACAAATTTTTGAGGCATTTTTGTACCCTCCCCCTTCGAATAAAAATCCTTAATATCCCCTTAGCCACGCGTGGCTGAACAAGTGGTGCTCCGAGATGTTCATCAAGTGAAGTGACGGGTAGCGGGTAACCTCTCGATTACAAATCAAACAGTTCGTGGTAACGAACTGTAGTAAGGAGCGACCCGGCTCAATAGTAACCAAAACTCTAAACAACGGAATTTTGATACCAATAGATACATCAAAAGAATCACATTTTAAATGCTGATTTTAAATATATAAGTTTCATCAAGTTAAGACTTACCCATCAAAAGTTACGAGCCTGAGAAAATTTGCCTTATTTTAGAAAATAGGGGGAAACACCCCCTAAAAGTCATAGAATATTAACGAAAATCACATTATCGCATTCAGAATATCAGAGAACTCTACTGTGGAAGTTTCAAGCTCCTATCTACAAAAATGTGGAATTTTGTATTTTTTGCCAGAAGGCAGATCACGGATGCGTGTTTATTTGTTTGTTTGTTTTTTTCCAGGGGTGCTCGTATCGACCCAGAGGTCCTAGAATGTTGCGAGAGGGCTAATTCTAATGAAAATGAAAAGTTCTAGTGCCCTTATTAAGTGACCAAAAAATCGGAGGGCATCTATGCCCCCTCCCACGCTAATTATTTTCCCAAAGCCACTGGATCAAAATTCTGAGATTGCCATTTTATTCAGCATAGTCGAAAATCCTTATAAATATGTCTTTGGGGACGACTTACTACCCCACAGTCTCCGTGGGCGGGGCTACAAGTTACAAACTTTGACCAGTGCTTACATATAGTAATGGTTATTGGGAATTGTACAGATGTTTTCAGGGGGATTTTGTGGTTTGGGGGGAGGTGTTTGAAAGAGGGGGATATGTTGGGGGGACATTTCATGTAGGAATTTGTCATGGGGGAAGAAAATTCCATGAAGGGAGCACAGGATTTTCCAGCATTATTTAAAAAAAAAAATGAAAAAATAAATATGAAAAAGTTTTTTCAACTGAAAGTAAGGAGCAGCATTAAAACTTAAAACTAACAGAAATTATTACGCATATGAGGGGTTCACTTCCTCCTAATACCTCGCTCTTTACGCTAAAATATTTTTAGTAATTTCAACTATTTATTCTACGGCCTTTGTGATTCAGGGGGTCATTCTTAAGGAGTTGGGACAAAATTTTAGCTTTAGTGTAAAGAGCGAGGTACTGACGAGGGGGTGAACCCCTCATATAGGTAATAAAAACAGGTGAATACAGAAGTTCATTACGTAAGGTAATTCGTAAGTTACGTATATTTTTACTAATAAAAACGTTCGTCAAAAATTAAAAGTTCTAGTTGCCTTTTTAAGTAACCAAAAAATTGTAGGGCAACTAGGCTTCTTCCCCCGCTCCTTTTTTTCTCAAAATTATTCGATCAAAACTATGAGAAAGCCATTTAGCCAGAACAAAAAAAAATATACAAATGTTATTTTAATTATTCATCTGCGGAGAGCGAAAATCAAACCATGCATTAATTCAAAAACGTTCAGAAATTAAATAAATAAAAAACAAGTTTTTTTTAACTGAAAGTAAGGAGCGACATTAAAACTTAAAACAAACAGAAATTACTTCGTATATGAAAGGGGCTGCTCCCTCCTCAACACCCGACTCTTTACGCTAAAGTTTTTTACTGTATTATAAAGTAGAGTTGAAAGAAAGAGTCAAACTTTAGCGTAAAGAGCGAGGCGTTGAGGAGGGAGCAGCCCCTTTCATATACGAAGTAATTTCTGTTTGTTTTAAGTTTTAATGTCGCTCCTTACTTGCAGTTTAAAAAACTTGTTTTTTTTTTTTGTTTAATTTTATAAGAATCACCGGTTTGGTCTTTGCTAACTGGGTGCCTTTATGCATTTTCTTTATTAAACTATGGAGGGACTGGTTTAATGTTTTAAGTTTCTCATAAAGAAAAAAAAAAAGAAAAAACGGCGATTATTGTCCTACAGTTTTGTGTAAAAAAAATGTGCCTAAACTGCTTTAGTTTGGTTTTAAAAGCCAATCTCATTAGTTTTAAAGTTTAACTCCACCATTCTAACCTGATATGGTATTTCCGTTTTGTTGCTACACCAAATTTTGAGCTAGGAAGAAGAACGTAAAACCTAGTTTAGTAAAAGAAAAAAATTAAGCGTGTAAAAAGAACAAGAAGTTTTTGAGGCACAACATTTTCTACAAGTAGACTTCCTTTTTCTTTATTGTTCTTATCTGTAAGATCATATAAAATAATTCCTTGGACACATGGCGCTAAATAGAGATATAACATAGCTACTCTTTAATTTCAATGACTGCTTCTTATTTTGATTATCCACGGCTAAAAAATCACCCTATCCGTGTGGTAATGGGACAAATGAGCTGTGGTAGCTCATAA